>NC_050193.1:28060177-28362677 GCF_008315115.2 Sander lucioperca | reverse complement strand
AGTACCCCTTTAACAATGAACTACATAGCTACTTTTTGATAGTTCTGTATTTACTCAAGAATGATGTCACATGTTTTAATTGCTTTGCACTAAAGATTTCTTCAAAGCTATAAATAGGTCGCTTAAAGTCCCCAAGTGCTGTTAATACAAAGACGTGTCTCCTGATACTTTAATGTCTGTCTTCTCCTTTACTTTGATGAAGTGACTGTTAGTATTACCTTAATCACTATTAGAAGGATTTATTGCTTCGAAGTCTGTTTATCTTATCAAAACTGCTGTTGGAGGATGTAAGATATTACTCCTCTTCAGCCCTCTACTTAAGTGGGTTTAATTTGCGTCTTATCCTAATTGTCCGGAAGCTTCGAGGTGACAGTTAAACACTGCAGGTTACCCACAGACCAGAACACTTCCCAGATCACGCTGACTGTTTGCTACTTCCACTGTCTGGGAATGTGAATGAGCTCTGTCTCACACGCACGCACACACACACACACACACACACACACACACACACACACACACACACACACATACACACTTAGAGCTTTGTTTCTCTGGTTTTAAGTAGCTCTGGATTGTGTCCTCTGCTCTAGGCCTTTATGAGTAAGCAGGCCGCCATTTTTATATTACCAGTGCACTAATGCAATCACCATATTCTACTGTGCTGTGACGAGGGAGTTGTGATTGTGTGTGAGGTTTGTGGGTGAACCTCACCACTTATAGCAGTAGTTAATGAGAGAGCAGCTCACTGGCTATCACTCAGGATTTCTTATTGTGTGAAGTGGTTTCCATGGCGCTAGAATTTCTCACTGTGTGCAGTTACATTTTACGACTTCTTTTTACGAAGCAAATTGTTAGAGCGGAAGAAATGTGTCACATCCAGCTTCAAAGGTTGAAAGTCATGTTTTCAAGCCAACATCCATTTTTAACAGTGTTTTTTTTTTTTTTTTATGGCAGCATGCTCCTAATCCGAAAGTTCTGGTTTTTTGTTTCTTTAATCTGCAAAAAACTTTGAAAAGTGTGTGTAGGAGCATGAAGTGGTCAGTGAGTTCCTCTATACATAATAAAGGTCTGCAGAGGAGGAGGGGCAACGGCTGGTGTTAACTTTTCCTTTTAGTTATCTTTGCCAATATTATCACAAGCATGAGATGAATGAGAATACGTATGAATTTAATCATGGATTGTTTGACAGCTGTCTGATCCCACATGCAGAGAGTTTACATTGAAACAACAGTTTGCAACAATTAGGAGTGCAATTTGTGGGTTAGACTTTGGGTCGAACTGCATTGAACTGGAGCCATAATGTTGAGGACCATTAACAATAAATGGATGTAATTTTGATCTTTGAGCTAAGAATGTTTTTGTACACCAGTTTGGTTTCAGCAGGGGATGAGGACAATGTTTTCGGTGGTTGAGGTTAGGAAACCTTTGTAAGCCATTGGAGCCTAAATGAGACATTTTGTTCCACACTGAGACTCATTAAAACCAGGAAAAAATAAATTACTGTTACGCCTCTACACTACAAATCACTTGTAGTTAACATATTTTCTGATAATGTTTTACAGCAGTGCTTTAGATTGTTTAAAGGTCCTATGACATGCTGCTTTTTTGATGCTTTTATATAGACCTTAGTGGTCCCCTAATACTGTATCTGAAGTCTCTTTTATATAGGCCTTAGTGGTCCCCTAATACTGTATCTCCCCTAATACTGTATCTGAAGTCTCTTTTATATAGACCTTAGTGGTCCCCTAATACTGTATCTGAAGTCTCTTTATATAGACCTTAGTGGTCCCCTAATACTGTATCTGAAGTCTCTTTATATAGACCTTAGTGGTCCCCTAATACTGTATCTGAAGTCTCTTTTATATAGACCTTAGTGGTCCCCTAATACTGTATCTGAAGTCTCTTTTATATAGACCTTAGTTGTCAGTTGTTAGTGAAATTTTCATGCCGTGGGACCTTTAAAGATCCCATATTGTAAATATGGGTGGGAATCACAAGGTACCGCACGATACACAATACATTATACATAGCTCACAATACCGATAATATCACGATACAGCAATTCTGCGATAATCAATATATATTGCTAGACAATCCTATAACGATATCGGTCTAACAGTGAATACAAAATGCCTGTGAAAAGGTTAAGTGCAGGTTTTCTCTCTTTAGTCACTGTTCTTTATTCTCTTTATTCAAGTCCAAACTGTTAGAAAACAGCACAATTCTGCAGCACAAGTTGTTCAGTCTGTAAATTAAAATGACATAACTATAGAGCAACTATGGGTCCAGATTTCCCTATTAAATGTGGCTGGGGCATCTGTTATTTTCCTCAAACTGCTGTCCCGTCGAAAACCTCTTCCTCTTCAGGTAGTTACAGTAACTTCTGTTCAAGTTTTCCTCATTCATGTGTTTGCACCTTTGCACTTTATTTTATTCATTAAAATATTGATATTTGGTGCCAGCGTATCGATTATTGTATCGCACGGAGGACGATATATTGCCTTATCGATATGTTGTCCCAGCCTTAAAGCAGCCATATTATGCTCATTTTCAGGTTCATAATTGTATTTTAAGGTTGTACCAGAATAGGTTTACATGGTTTAATTTTCAAAAAACAGCATATTTTAGTTGTACTGTACTGCTCTCTCTCACTGCTGCAGATCCTCTTTTCAGCTGGTCTCTGTTTTAGATACAGAGTGAGACCTCTTTTCTTCTTCTTCTTCTGTACTATCTTTGATTGCACTTGCACATGCCCAGTAGCTCAGATGTAGATCATGTCAGCTAGCTAGCTTCATAGACAGTAAAAGAAAGGCTGTTTCTACAACTTCGGTCAGTTACAAGGCAGGATTAGCTGGGAGACTTCTAAATGAGGGCGCACATGTAAGTAGTTCTTGTGTAGATTATGGTGAACTTGTGTGTGTTGTAGCAGTGCTTTGCTATTGAGAATGAGGTAGCATGCTAGCGTTAGCATTAGCATGCTAACGCTACGAGCTAATGGTTGCGGTTAGCCTGCTCGTTTCGGCTTGTGACGTCACAAGCCGTGCCGATTTTGAACAGCTCACCCAGAGACTGAAGGCAGGACACATTCAGAAACTGTATCTCACTCTAATCAGCATGGATGGATTTCTTTCAAAGTTTGTATGTGTGTGGAAGCACCAGAGACACGACATAACACCCCAAATCCCAGAAAAAGTGATTTTTTCATAATATGGGCACTTTAAAAAGTGAGATTTCCATGTCTTTTTTTATTATAAAGGTCGAGGTGCTATCTACAGTAAGTACTGTGAAAGTATCAAAATGCTCAATCCACAGAGAAATGCACACAGCCCGTATTCAGAAACCGTTCCTTTAAACGAGCCGTCAGGACTTTTGTACAGTTGTGATGTCACAGCTACACTATTTATAGGTAGAAAGTGCCGCTACAGTGACGTTACAGTCATTACCCGGCTGCAATGGTAGTGCAGAGACGCAGAGAGCGCAGATGCAGAAGAACCGGAAACGCTGACCAATCAGAGCAGACTTTGCTTTTTCGGTAGGGGGGGCTAAGAGACAGGCGCTAAAGCAGAGTGTTTCAGACAGAGGGTGAATACAGGTACATTCAGACAGACAGTATGAGAAAGATAAAGTGTTTTTTGAACATTAAAGCATGTAACATGTTCTAGTAGAAACCCCAAACTCATATAGGTATGAACCTAAAAATGAGCATGTAATGGGACCTTTATCATGTTTTTTCTACCCAGCAGTGTGGAGGATTAATAATACAGTATATCGTCCTAATCTCTTTGCCTCTTGTTTATCAAAATCATGAAGAATGGGGAACTCCATATAAGGAAGGTGTGAAGAGGTTAAAGTAGATTACATGTATGTATATGAAAACGGAACAATAATCTGAGTTACAGTCAGGAGAGGGATACTGAGGCTGTACAAGGTTAAATGAGGTCGATAATAGGGGGTTATTGTAACGACTGGGGCTTTTGTGGAGACGGCGCGAGAGGGGGATTGCTCTGGAATGTGAAGAATGAGGGTTTTTTAATCCTTGTGAGGGATAAATTATTAGCAGCAAAGGAAACCCTGCTGTGCAAGACAGGCCCGTCTCCTACCATGGGAGTCTGAAGTGAGATCGAGTATGTGAGTTTTGGTTTTGTGCACCCATGAGACACACTGTGTGCAGTTGTTTGAATTGATTGGAGTGCAAAATAGTCAAAGAAGTGCACACAGTTTCATAACTTTGTACACTAATTAATGAATGCAGTGCACAAATAATTAGAATGTGTTTTTCAGCCTGGCTTGGGTGATCACTTATATATATATTTTCAAATTGTCCAATCGTGGTTACTCGAGATCGCCAGTCTGACAGGCTGGCTACACTGAACACGTAATTGGACATTTCTAAATGAACATTAGGGCGCAGATTCTAGATATTATTTTTTATAACATTTTAGCTCTGACAGTGAGTTAGTTAAAACTCCTTTAATATATCAGTTTAGGAAAAAAACAACCCCAGATCATCCCTAATATCAATATACGATCTCATCGAACCAATTGTCACAAGCCTTCAGCCTTTTAAGATATTTTTTATGGCTTTTTCCTTTATTAGAGCAGCAGCAAAGAGACAGGAAATGGGGGAGAGAGAGAGAGAGAGAGAGAGAGAGAGAGAGGGGATGACATGCAGCAAAGGCCTTGCATCGTATTTGAACCTGGGCTGCTGTGAAGGACTATGCCTACATGTATGCTCTACTGCAGGGGGGTCAAACTCCTTCGCTAAGGGCCACACTGGAAAAGGAGAATCAAATCAAGGGCCAGACATGTATAGTTTGACATGTTTTTATTTCATCAAAAAAGTAAAATATTTATTATTTATAAAATATTTACTGCATGTCATTAGTCTTCTCACTTACAGTTTGGTTCACATAAAGCCCTGAAAAAGTGAGCAAAAAAGTTCCAAAGCCATCCTAGAATTGAGCAAATCAAGCAAAACAATGATTACATTTTCTAAGTATGCTACCACACAGCTGACTCACAACAAGCTCTTTCACAGCCGGAATATGCAAACTCTCTGGTTCTGGTTCTGGGGGAATTTCTGAGTCTCAGAGTTGGCAAATTTGCCAAATTCTGCTTTGAGTGTCACGTAATTGCAAGTTGAAAAACAGTTTCCCATGTGTTTGGTTTGGCGCACAACTAGGTTGGCCAAAATATATTGTGAACCTAGATTGATATGCGGGCCGGATCAGAATTTGCGAGGGGCTGGATTTGGCCCGCGGGCCTTGAGTTTGACACATGTGCTCTACTTAGTGAGCAAAAGGTCATACCCAGTCTTTTTTATTTGATTTGACATGATAAAGAGCTGGAAATGTCCGTTAACATCAGTTCAAAGTGTTGTTTTTAGAACTGCCTGCTCTCTATCTTGAACATGAAGTAGAAGTGAAGTATTTCACCCTACAGTGAACTGTGTGACCAATACTTAATGGTCTGAAAGCTGCCTTTTCCTGTGCTGTCATTAACATTTGTATTTAGCTTGTATCCAAACAGACAGAGCCGTGGTCTAACCTAAAACTTGAAGAATGAATGGGCCAACTTGTTTCCCACTCACATTAACATTAGCTAAATGATCGGCTGTGAGTTGCTGTGGAGGAAATAAAAGTGTAGCAAAAAAGTTCTGACGAGGCGATCAAATTAAAAACATCTGTTGGTGTGGAAAAGTGATTTTGTGTCCAGTAAAGTTCCACTCTGTAGTGGTCTGAGTAATCTGGCTTTGCACCGTTCACGGGGAGAAAAGGGAAATGAGAGCAACGGTGTGAAAGGGGAAACACAAAGGGGGTAAAGATTTAGTGAGGCAGTAATGAGCTACTGGAAGGGAAGAGCATGCTCAGTTTGATTGGTCCACCACGCCTAGCCAGCATGGCATCCTGGGTAAATATGGCCCAGCATTTAGTTGCTGTGGTGATCTAGGAAGCAGCAGCTGCCAAGAGGACCAAGGTGGGAGTACCGACCTGATAAATGCACGCACTCGCTCACCCACTCTAACAGCACAGGTCACGTTAGACAGTGGAAAGCGAATTCTACGAAACATATCCATCACGAAATGTTTAACAACACAGCAGGACAATATAGAATGTAATTAAATGTTAAACAAGGAACATGTGAGATCACAAGATCTGCAAATGTCTGATATCAGTCGGATTGTGTTCTACTTGATGGATCAGTATGTGTTTATTGAAAGAGCACATTTTTACAAAACTGCCCTTTTGGTTCTGGCTAGTGAAGCCAGTATCTGCTTAGGGGTGTAAGAAAATTATTTTATTTAGCAATACTATATCGATTTTTGAAAACGCAATATCGATTTTTTTTATTTTTTTATTTTTATTTTTTTTAGTTTACGTGCAAAAATATTCATGTAAGACAGTGGTTCACGTTTATGTTGTGTTTAAACCCCCTACCGCTAGATGGCCATGCTGAGACACACCATTAGTGCCCTGGCCTAACAGTGCCTAGCAGTGCCTGACTTTTTGCTAGAAGCTAACAACGTAGCTATGGCTGAACTTTGGTCTACTTTATCATATAAACATTAGCTCACTAAGAACCTGGGAACCACAATCCCAAACTGGCAGTTAGATTTTCTGTGTACTGAATTGTTTACCTAAAGTAAACTTCTTTGACTTTTATGCACATCATGTCTTTTTAAATATTAGTTTTTTAAAACTATACTTAAAATAAATCCCAATATATCGCCTTACGCACAGTATCGAAATATATTGCAATATATTGAATCGTGATACGTATCGTATCGCCAGATTCTTGCCAATACACAGCCCTATATCTACTTTATGTTGTGTGACCTTAAAGAAGAATCACACCATAAAGAGGACGGTAAATTAAAGGAATGATTGCCTATCAGGGAAGAACTCAGGGGTGTTAGATGTGGAGGTAGTGGATGTCCACAGAGGAATATAAGGTCAAATGAAAAGTAGAAAGAGGGCATCACAGGTAAGTGGGGGAAACGGATGCAGAGAATGAAGGGAGAGTAGTTTTAATGGATGTCCAAAGGGGCATGTGTGTGTCTGTGTGTGTGTGTGTGTGCATGTGTTTGCACACCTTTTTATCTTCTTGTACAAGCTTTCCTTTGCCATTCCCTTCCCATCAGGCAGGACTGATGTGTGTCCACAAACAAAATCAAAAACATCCTAACCTTACTTTCATAGGTCCATCTGGGTCTTCATTTACTCTACAGTTAGGGTTGGGCAATATGACAATATATATCATTAAAACGGTATAAAAATGTCTATCGTATATATATTTTTGTATATTGTTTCGCAATGGCGAAAAGCCAGCGGCCAAACTGCGTTAACACAAAATGAACGTCATTTGGACGACTCTTTACTTTCTGATCCTTACACGTTATGTTCATTTTGCACTGCAGTTGTTAATTGAGAAAATAAAAGTATTTAATTCACACAGGACTATACACAATTTTTTCAACTTTACCTTGTGGTTACTTCATATAGAATATTTATTTATTGAATTACCAGAAAACATGCTATACCGTGATATACATCGTTATCGAGATATAAATGACCTATATCAGGATTGTATAAAATAATATAATATTATATAATAAAGTCAAAAATAAGCCTTGGGCTTTAGCCTGTTCCTTTTTCTGTCGTTGATTGTGTGAGTTATATCGTGTGAAATGGATCGGTTTAATAATAATGTTTTTGTCATTGCATATTCACACAAATTTTGATGCTTTGTTCATTATATTGTAAATCAAAATAAACTATTCATAAACTCATAAACTTAAGATTTTGGCTATATAACACAGCCCTACGTACGAGGACATTTGCCAATCTGCCATTTCATATCATATTTACAAAAAGCAACTAAAATATGATTTGACCATTTCATTACTAAGCTCTTCCAGACATTTAAATTCAAAACAAACTACTTGTTTAATTGAAGGAATATAAAGTGGGAATTTCAAAATAAAGGCGCATTTTAAAGATGACGATATGTATCGATATTGTCACTTTGTATCGATAGTATTGGATCGTTGAGGATTGAATCAGTATACATCGATCCAGATCGATGTATCGTTACACCCCTAGTGATCAAATCAACAGGGTCAGCTGAGGTCATCTTATCTCTCAAAGTTTTCTTCAGAATGATAAGCAGACACACACAGGAATATATTTACGACATGTGGAAGGCTGTACCACCTGAACTTCCTTTTGTTGTTGTAGTTTTTGCCTGTAAAGCCATGGTATCTATTACTGCTCACGCTGCCACAACTACAAACAAATGACATCTGCTGCTGTCACATGGTGTTTATTAAGGCACTAGAGCAACACTTGAAGTAACTGTATGGGTATTTGGACTGACTGCAGGCCCAGAGTCGCACTTTAAATACAAATTTGGTACAGATTTTTTTCCATTATTCATTGCAGATTGCAGTCAAGAGCTAATTTCAGAAGCATGAGGTCACACATGCAAACTGGTTCTCTCTTTAATCATGCAAAGCTGAAGAGATGTTGCTCAGCCGCTGTTCAGTGTTTGTGTATTTTTTTGTTTTAATGCTCATGATAGGTCACGCAGTGTTGCGTGCCTCAGGCCAGCGAGGCTGGAGCAGTGCAAGGTCTTGTGAAAATCCACATCAGGTGCATCTGATGTGGATGAAACACTGACAGGAAGAGTAATCAAACTTTGACCCGTGTTTCCTAGGCCACCCTCATCATCAAGGGAGATGGAGCCAGTTAAATCGAGCAGCTCGTTCATCATTTCCACCATTGCAGTAACTCTCATCCAACACAAGTGTGCAGACATTTTATTTCTGCACATTTGTGTTTGAGCGCGTCTGCATTTTATTTGCATTCATTATTTGGATGAGAAAACAACATTTTAATGACACAAGGTCTCCAGATACACACACACACACACACACACACACACACACGTAAAGCAAAATCCTTTTTGTCATGCTTAAGTGCAGGAACAAAATGTTTTTCTTAAAAGATAACACTGTAAAGACTTTGTGAAAACTGACCCACATCAACAAGGTGGGAGTTTGTGGGTTATACTGGTAGGAGGCAAATTTGTTATTCTGTGGCACATCCCACAGCCCCACAGTTCAACTCTTCACGTCTACAGTGGATGGCTATTAGAGAGACACTAATATTATCCATTAGAGGTTCTAGCTAATAATGGTCTTTTGCTGAACTGGCTTTATTTAAACATAATAAAAGAAGCGAGCAAGGAGAACTACATAGGGGATTCTTTGAACAACACAAGGAAACATTTAACACAGACACAGTGTGATATGGAACCGCATAATCTGCTCCCATTCCTCAACAATTAGTCTACTGGAAATTTCTTGGACACAGAAATGTTGTTTCCTATGAACTTTTTTGTGATTAAAATATCTTCAGGCCTCGTGGATGGAATAAAAATTGGTCGCTAAAAGTTGCATTTTGGGCAATTTGAGTAATTAGCATAATACGCTAGTTAAGGGTAGAGACTGCAGGTGAATAGGGTAAAAAAAATGAACACAATTGTAGTATGTTTAATGGTGTTTAGTGTTATTGTGTTGTATGTTTAATTGAAGTGCTTGTGGTGTCATGGTTGCATTTTAATGTTGCAGAGAAGCCAAAGGCAGATACCATTAAAGTGGACAATAAAATCTAGTCTTATCTGAAAGCAATTTTCCTTAACTACACCGTGGGTTGCCCCTGGTACCGGAGGCTCTTGTGTTCAAAAGGATAAAAGAAATTGCAATTTCATGCAAGCATAAAGAGATGTCGCCCACGTGTGACATATATGTTGTTTACCAGTGGTATATTAAATTAGGACATGCTCTGATTGTGACCGTTTCTGTTAAACTGATAAACGTGGCAGTACCCTCTGGGTTCTGGTTTTTGTAGTTCTTTGTAGTGTGCAGCAGGGCCTTCGAAGTTGAGAGGTCACAAACTTCAGTGGACGTAGCTAATCCTGTCATCTGGTCTTCCGTCTGAATGCCTCGGTGATGAAAGGTGTTAGAGCTTCGGTTACTAGTCTAGGTGTCAGTTTATGGCCATTACACAGCACGGCATGACGGGTAGTCTGGATGAAGGAGGCTGAGTAATGAGCTGTGTGCTGTTAAATGTACTCTTGACACACACACACACACACACACACACACACACACACACACACTGGATTCATGTGACTTTGGTGTCCACGGAGGAATATTTCAGTTTCCCATTATTCTCAGGAAAAATCCATATCAGTTGTGTGTTCCTTTAGGAGTGATCTGACCGTACAGTTCTCCTGTATTTGCATGTTGATGCTCTGCACTGCACCAAGAAAAATAACCGGCTAAGTTGCATCGCATTTGAGTGTTGTAGTCCAACAGCTTGACCACAAAATGCCGTCTTTGTAATTATTGTAATTTGTAATGAAGGGTAAAACCAAAAGAAATGCGCTGACTGTGTTTTTCTGTTTTCTCGGAACAGATCGTGAGGACCAATCAATCCTTTGCACGTAAGTACCACAACTCTTAACTCTCTATTAATCGTCCTCCTCTCCTCTCCTCTCCTCTCCAGAGGTCACTTCCTGTTGGGACAGATGATCTGTTGGTTAGGGTGGTTCTGGCAATAAAGCAGCTTAATGGGCTGGAAAATGAAACTGTCTTAAGATGAAGATTGTACAAGCTGCACCTTAAGAGGATTATCTCATATTACCTTCTATAAAGACAAGGTCTCACTTCTTGTCCTCAAAGTATTATATATCTTACAGTGAAGAAGAGTAAAAATAAGCATTGTGGTTTAATATTTCATACAGTAGTATGAGAGCACTTTATACGGATCATCACCTCTGTATTGCCTAGTTTCCTGGTTATTTTTTCTCTGTGAAGTAACCCATTCCCCCTTCTTCATCCCTGTTCCTCTCCCCCTGAGTCAGTTGGCCAGCTCCCGTCACCCTGCTGTTTTATTTAAGGACTGGTTTCAAATAGCTTTTTTGTGGATGCTGGGTTGTGCAGCAGCTCTACCCAGCACTGAGGGAGTTATGAGTGCGGTTTGGGGCCCTGACTTCTTCCCCATCTTCTTTGGCAGAGAGTAATTAAGTGGCACACTCTTTGAATGTGGCTTGCGTTGACGCTGCCAATGACAAAGACAAGCGCCGTTGCATAATCTGTCCTAAATTCAGAAAACGGCACCCCCTGTTGGTGACAGTGGAGCCATTTTAGCAGTGTTACCCACTGTTTAATAAGTAAGGTAAAAAAAAAAAGACTGCATCGACTTTGCGACAACCACTTTTCCACTTAACCACTTGTACTTGAGTTAAAATGCCACAAGCATATTTAGCATAGCTTAGAATTATAGACGGTCTTTGTGTAGTTATGTGGTTCAGCAGTGATGTACAGTATTTACTGTACTTGTGTTTGTAGTTTGTAATAGTTGTATATGAAGTATCAAAAATAATATGAACCTGTGTGAAGTATCCTGTGTCATACACAGGATTTAAGGATGAAGGAAGTCACTGTAGTCAATCAGTGCCACAATATGCAACCAAGGGCTAAAATGCTAACAAAATGCCTGTTGCTGGGAAAAAAACACAAGATTTAAGCAAGTCAAAGGATTATTTTAGCACCAGGGAGGACGTCAGCTGTTAATAAGCTATTGCTAGTTATGTGTTAGCAAGCTAAGGAGCTTGCAAACAAAATACTGCATAGCTTTCTGATTTATCCATATTCTACTATTACTCTTAGAATGCTTTAGCTTAACTTACAGAAATATAGTTAGCCTTAAACTGACATACAGTACGTGATGACAAAAGTCAGCGCACACATAATGTTAGGTCCGGCAGCTCATAAAAACTGAGTTCTGTGTTCTTTACCCTGTTGTTAGTGCAGGCCACCACAGAGCAGCTTTTAGGCATTTTTCAGTTGTTTGCTAGCTAGAAGGAAATTGACGAGGAAGCACCTTCACGCAATACAAAGTCAATGGAGTGCGATGAACTGTGTTCCCCTCCGGTGTGGGCGGGACGTCAATGTGCCCTGTCTCTGTGTCTACAGTGCCTGACAAAAGTCTTGTCGCTTATCTAAGTTGTAGGAACAACAAATAATAACTTGACTTGTAGTTGATCAATTGGAATCAGAAATGGTTTATATGAAAGGCAAAGGCTTCTGGATTATGCTTATTATACCAAAATAAAGTTTTGTATCATTCATTGAGTTTTATCATTGAATTAGGACAGAAAGGTCAGATTTGGCTTGGACAAAAGTCTTGTCGTGTCTTTATATGATTCAACCAATCACAGATTAGAGTTTCACCTGTGACAAATACTGTAATTAACACATTCCTGGGTGTGTATAAAAAGAACTCCAGCACACCAGACCTTCATGTGAAGTGCAACTTGACCTCTCACAACATGCCAAAGATTCAACCACAGACCAAAGTGCTGATCATCAAGAGCCTGAAGACCAAGTCTGCTGCTGAGGTGGCAGACATCTTCAATGTATCCAAACGTCAAGTGGAAAGGATAAGAAAAAGATTTGAAGAAACTGGTGAAGTTCATGACAAGTCCAGGTCAGGCAGACCCCATAAGACAACTGTTCAAGAGGACCGTTTGTTGCTTCGACAGTCCAGGGCCAGCCCTTTTTCTGGGCTGGCCACCAGAAACCCCTGTATCTATAACAACAGTTTGTCGAATTCTCTCACGCAGTGGCCTCCATGGCCGAATTAGTGCTGACAAACCAGCATTAAACAGAAGACAACTAAAAAAGTGTGTTGCATTTGCAAAGGCCCACAGCTTGGTGAAAGGATGGACAGTGGAAAAGTGGCAGAAGGTTGATTTTTCTGATGAATCATCCATTGAACTGCATCCCAATTGCTGCAAATACTGCAGAAGACCTGTTGGAACCCGCATGGACCCAAGATTCACCCAGAAAACAGTCAAGTTTGGTGGAGGAAAAATCATGGTTTGGGGTTACATGCAGTATGGGGGTGTGCGTAGATCTGCAGAGTGGATGGCAACATCAACAGCCTGAAGTATCAACAAATTATTGCTGCCCATTACATTCCAAACCACAAGAGAGGGCAAATTCTTCAGCAGGCTGGCGCTCCTTGTCATACTTCAGCCTCCACATCAAAGTTCCTGAAAGCGAAGAAGGTCAAGGTGCTCCAGGATTGGCCAGCCCAGTCACCAGACATGAACATTATTGAGCATGTCTGGGGTAAGATAAAGGAGGAGGCTTGGAAGATGAAACCAACGAATCTTGATGAACTCTGGGAGTCCTGCAAGACTGCTTTCTTTGCTATTCCAGATGACTTCATCAATACGTTATTTGAGTCATTGCCGAGACGTATGGATGTAGTCCTCCAAGCTCATTTTCTTTTTCCCAAGGCACCATGACTTTACGTATGCTCTGATGTTATTGTAGCATGTTTGTGTATTCACAATAAAGTATAATTTCTACCGTACATTACTGTATTTTTGTATGCGACAAGACTTTTGTCCAAGCCAAATCTGACCTTTCTGTCCTAATTCAATGATAAAACTCAATGAATGATACAAACCTTTATTTTGGTATAATAAGCATAATCCAGAAGCCTTTGCCTTTCATATAAACCATTTCTGATTCCAATTGATCAACTACAAGTCAAGTTATTATTTGTTGTTCCTACAACTTAGATAAGCGACAAGACTTTTGTCAGGCACTGTATATGCTGCATCCCAAAGAACAGACCAGTTGAAACAGCAGTTACAAACTGTTGACCCTCTGACGTATGAGAGTTCTTAGGGAATGATCAACAGAAGATGATTGAGATGTCCTGCCAAATGTGACTTCGTAACCCTGCATGTTCACAGCTTATCTATAGAAGAAAAAAAGGATAAAATGTGGGAAAATCAGCTTTTTTTTTTCATAAGGAATATTCCAACACTATAAAATTATGAAGGCATAAAGCTGAACGTAGATGTGTATCTTACTTGACCTATATATGCTATGTGTGAAAGTCAGCTAATGTTTTTTCCATGAGAAATATTCCAACACTATAAAACTATGAAGACATCAAGCCAAACTTACTTGACCTACATATATTCTATGCCTGCATCCTGTGTTTGAGGACTCGCCCATCGACTGCAGTGGTCTATGTGCAGTAGAGTTAATAGCCAGCTAGACTAAAGCCACCGGTATGTAGCTAGATGTAGTGTTGCTGGCCTGGTTTCGATATTGGCTCTGATGGACTCTTGTAGCTGACTGTGGGAGCTGTGGATGGCTCTGCCTGAACAGAGCTATCATTACAGACGGCTCAAAAGCAGAGCTTGGAAACTTTGGAGACCCACCAAACCACAGGGTTCTCCAGTAAAACAGGCTGACAGGCGAATGGATGGATTTAGGAAACAACAACATATAGCTTGATGGTTGTCCACTCTCTCTACCTCTATCCCTTCTTTTCTCTTTGTTTATTCTTTCCTTAGCTTCATTCAATCCCTCTTGACCACCATAATGACTAGTTATTTTGGTTAGGGTTTCATTGTGTTTTGTCTCTACCTTGCTAAATTGTGGACAACTTACACAGATTATTTCCTGTAATGTGGCTATGCCTCACAACCATAGACTGTAATAATATTGGATGAAGCTTCGGGTCTGAAAAGTGATACCATTTAATTTTTAGCAGGGGGTGACTTCACTGGCTTCTATAGAAGTCTATGGGAAAATTACCCCACTTTTAATTTATTACCTCAGTAAACAGTTTCATAATTAGTTTACGGTCTCAATTGCTAGTTTCAAGTCTTCTTCAATACAGCATGATGTTCATTTAGTAAATTATTTATCCCATTCATTTTAAAATAGACGATAAAGCAGGGGATGCTTTAGGACCTGTCAATCAGGACAGAGGCTTAGCAATGCTAACTATGGCACTGTGTACATTAAAGTAGGCCTGAACTTGTTTTGGGGCACTGTTCATGTTTTCGTCTTGTCTTTGAAATCTGTCTCTGAACTTTGACCTTTTCACTGGGAGTTTTCATTTAAAAGTTAATTGGAACATTTTGGTCACCTAAAAATGTTTTGTTCAGCGTTCGGTAGCACCTTGCCAACCAAGGCTAGCTAGCTAGCACTAGCTGGTAACTTAAGGGAAAGTCTGCTGATGTTCTTTACTGCCGTACATGCAGATGAATGGCGGGCAGTACCCGGAGGTCTGCGTTCACCAGCCGGTAAATCTCCACTGGATGACTCTCTTCATAAAGCTTTGAAAATCGTCAACTTTCCCTCTTTAGCGTTGAGATTAGCGCCATTGAAACCATACGCAACACTAGCATGGCTGGGTCATCCTCCCCAGCTCCACCCTCTTGTCAAAAATCGTCACGTCCGGATTCAAAAAACCGAGATGGCGACCGCCATACTGCCAAACTCGTGGCTTCAAAACCAATGGGTGATGTCACTGTTGCTGCGTGCATTATTTTTACAGTCTATGCTCACAACTAAATGCCTGTAATTTATGATGGCAAACAAAGGGTGTCGTAATTATTTGTTGAAAGTGAAACTGAAGTGAAAACAAAGTGTGCTTCTTTTCCCTCATTCATTCTTTATTCACTCACACTTTTGCTCCCTCTGTCTGTCCATATATCGTATATCCATGCTGTGTCTCCCCTTTGTTTTCAGAGGTGAATCAGGAGCTGGCAAGACCGAGAACACGAAGAAGGTCATCCAGTACCTGGCCCACGTTGCCTCGTCACACAAAGGACGCAAAGACCACAACATTCCTGTGAGAGCCCCACTGCCTACACTTTTCCCTCTCCTCTCCTCTCCTCTCCTCTCCTTTCCTCTCCACTCCTCTCCACTCCTTTGCTCTGCTCTCCACTCCTCTCCTCTCCTCTCCACTCCTTCTCTCCTCTCCTCTCCTCTCCTCTCCTCTCCACTCCTTGTCTCCTCTCTTCTCCTCTCCTCTCCTCTCCACTCCTTGTCTCCTCTCCTCTCCTCTCCTCTCCTCTCCTCTCCTCTCCTCTCCTCTCCTCTCCACTCCTTTGCTCTGCTCTCCACTCCTCTCCTCTCCTCTCCTTGTCTCCTCACCTCTCCTCTCCTTGTCTCTTTTCCTCTCCTCGTCTCCTCTCTTCTCATCCTTTCTCATATACGTCTGTTAAGGAGCTGATACACCAACCCGATTATCGGCCGTCGGACAGTCTGGCGAGGTCGGTGACCCGAGTCTGTTTGGTGCGTTCCGTGCCGTCGTCAGTCGGAGGAGGAGGAGCCGTCGGCGTTCATTTGGGCCGATTTGACTTGTTGAATCGGCCAGTGGGCAGTCGGACTCAATGACCAATTACCGGTAATGACGAGCTGGATGAGCGTGACAAACACCTCTCAAAATCTGACGAAAATCTTTTCAACTGACCTTTGTCGATCTGAAATGAAGACAGATTCAGCAACTGCATGGCCTATTTCTCACTTAAAATGTTTTCAGAAACACGTTTCGGTGAACTATTTTCGTAAAATACGAGATCGTATTCCGAACGAGCTGCCAATATGGTCTGGCTTTGAAATTCGGGAGAAGCTAGACCCACGTGACGCGTTCGTCCAATCAGCTGCCGGTGACATTTTTTTGGGTGACAATACAGATTAGCGCCGCCTGCTGTTATGGAGACGTATTACGTCTCGCGCACGCGCGAATGTACGCTCAAGTCGGCGTCACTTCGATGTGTTCCGAGGCACATTTTTTGACCAACTCGGGGAGACTGATCAGTCCGACTGCCTTTTCTGCTGACGGTCGGTCGTCGAGTTGGTGTGTCAGAGCCTTTAAATATAAAGCCAGCAGCCAATTAGGTTAGCATAGCAGAAAGACTGCAAGCCTTGCTCTGTCCAACAGTAACAAAATCCACCTACCAGCACCTCTAAAGCTCAGTAATTAACATTTCTTTATACAATACTAGGGCTGAAGGATTTGGGGAAAATATCTAATTGGGATTTTTCTGCCAGATATTACAATTACGATTTGTGATTCTTTAAAAAAAAAATTCAAATTTCAATATGAAAAGTTCAATTTCTTTTGTGTAACAGATAAAACATGTCATGGAGCATTATAACATGAAACACCATCAAAACTGCTCTATATTCTTATGCAGGGATGAGAACATAGATAATCCAAGCACTAAAGTTCTAATAATAATTATAAAAAAAAAACTATTCCAATAAAAAATATCAGTACTTTCCTGTGAACTGATATTTCTGATATGCCTCAGTTCAATAGTAGCATCTACATTTTGCATCTTCTACGATCACGTTAAATAAAGTAATCCACTGAAAATGGGACATTTCTGTAAACGATCTGTGATATGTGACATTATTCCAGCATTTATCTTATGAAAAAAACTGTAAATCTAATAATAAAAAGAGGAATAAAATATGTCAAACCAAATGTTACACCAAACAATCAACTAAATATCACACATTCGATTAATAGTCAAAATAACGATTAATCGTTCAGCCCTATACGATACAAATAAAACAGCAAATTGACATTTTTTACACTTCTGTTTTTGCACAGATTAAATGAACACGATTTAACGTGTTCATTAGTGAGCTATAGAGAAGCCGGCAGTGGCAGGGAGATTTTGTTTCCTTTGGACAGAGCCAGGCTAGCAGTTTCCCCCTGTTCCCAGTCATTGTGCTAAGCTAAGCTAACCTGCTGCTGGCTGTAGCTTTACTGTACAGACATGAGAGTGGTATTGATCTTCTTATGTCACTCTCCGCCAGAAAGCGATAAGTGTATAAGTGTATTTCCCAACATGTCAAACTATTCAATTTTTGAACTGTAATGTGTTAATGTGTTCTAGTCAAAACTAAAGTGCATAGCTTAGTTTTGATATCCTGCTGATAAGATGTGTGTATTAATCCACAGCTAATCTAATAGATTTTAATTTAGCCTGACTGGTCGCTCCTCCTGCTTCATGTCATCTATTGCCATTCTGCGAGAGTGTAACCAACGCTGGGCCTAGTGTGTACTGGTGTTCTGTTTCCTGTGGCTTGTGTCTGACATAAGCACTTCAGGTTTTAACACTTGCATTTGTTTATCCATAACAAACAGCCCGAATCTCCCAAAGCATTCAAGCTCCAGGCAAGTGTATCTCCCGCTTTCTCAAAAAAAAAAAAAAAAAAAAAAATGTGTGTGTGGTCCGTTTTGGGTGTTTGCGTGAATGTGCATGCCCTTCTTCTCTAAATCTCGGCCGCTTCCATAATGATGTTGACAGACTAATCTAAGCTTCTCTCTTCATGAGGTATGTGTTTGTGCTGGCTCTGTCTTCTCACATAATTATTAGAAGCCCACTGAATCTGCCAATAAACCAGCAGGCTCATGATGCTGAAACACTGTGTTTTATCAGTTGATTTCGGGTTTATTAGAACAGTTGGAAATAGAAGGTGTTTTATTAGAAACACATGTCAGGCAAATCCAAAAGAATAGGTCATTAAAACTGTTGACATTAAGTGCATGTCGAGCATTTCCTGACTCTTTGTAGGTCCATCAGCCTTCTGTTTCTGGGATTTATACATGGTGTTTAAGAGCAGCACATGAACTGTGAAATCAGACCACAGCCACACTAAACATCTCTCCTCAAAAGTTTGATGCACAGCTTTGTCTTTATACATTTTAGTGAAGTAATTATATGCTACTACATGCAAAATGAAGATATCAAAGATGATGAAACATGATGGCAGTTTATCAAATCTTTCATATGTTCATGCATGTCTTCCATTGGTGATGTACTTTAGATGCATGTGTGTAGTTAATAATCCTTCCTTGGATTGTGGTGGCACCTGGATCGCGGCTGCGCCTGCTGCCGTTGTCCTTCTCGACGGCCACTGCTTCTACTATTATTTTTATTATTAGTTGTAGTTCTATTATCTTTACTGTTATTATTATTGCCGCTGTTCATCATGTCATTCCATTATACCCACTGCTATAATAATAATGAGTAATATTCCACAATTTCCCAGAAGTATCACAAATGAGACTCTGCTAACACATTACTGAACTGCATCTTCTGTCTCTTGTTTTCTCTACAAAACTTTATATTTTCTGGCTCACCTCTTCTAAGATTCTTGATTTATCCCGCAGCTATTTTTCTTTCTCCCCTAAACCAAATCCTGATGTTTCTGTGTCCTCTCTAAATTTAATAACAAAAGAAGCAGAGTCTTGGCTGCAACCTATAACCTGCAGCTTTGAGCACACACAATCCGAGTGAATGCTAGTTTAATGTGCGTTGTTTCAGTAGCCGTAACTCAAGGCCTCAGTGCTCCCCTGCCAGAGTATACGATCCACACTCACTTCCTTAATGCTGCTTTCCTTCTGCGTTGCATTACGGCTGCCTCTGAGCAGAGGCCAGAGGAATGTAGAACCAGGGATCGAGGTAGAGCGAAGATAAGTTGGAGGAGAGAGGTTTGGAAAGGGGGAAGATGAAGTAGTGGAGAAGAGGTAAAGCAGACCCAGAGGGGAAAGAGACTTTCGTATTTCTCTCAGTGAGAAAGACAAATGGGAATGCCTGTTTATTCTTTAGTTACACAGGGACGTATGCACTGGTTTCTGTGTTGTTCTATTTCATTCAGAGCCTGAAAGATGAAGATAAATGAAGAAAATGAGGAGGAGGATAGTTACGTCTTATTTCCCTCAGTAAAACCCGATGCCCACGAGAGATGGGTTTTACTGGAGCTTTCCTGCAGTCAGGTTCAACACATTCAGACTTTCTATGTAGACCTCTAGCAGAGTGAGAGTCAGGGCCAGATGTACTAACGCTTTTGTGCCCACTTCAGGCGTATTTGTTTCACAATGTGCGCGTAAAAGCATGGCGAGGTATGTACAAACAGGCCGCACTGAGGTAAAAGCACAGACTGCCTGTCGCGGGAACTGAAAATGGCATATTGTGCTTTTCCGTGTCATGCATATGCATTCATGGGAGGGTCGAGGGGACAGTGGGAGTTTCCCATAAAGAGATGGGAGGGGAAGCGCAAAGTGCGTCTAATTATGTATTCAGCGGTATGTACAAAAAACACCCGTGAAAGCGCGCCTCTGTTTTGCAGTGAAAATTCTCCGCCTCTTAAAAGCGGGTGTAAACCAGGATGCGGGTTTCCTCGCATATGCCTCCTGGTGAAATGGCAGCAGTAATTGGAGCAAGACGAAGATAGGCCAGGGAGACGAGCTGAAAGGATTTTTGCCACAAGGATCACACTTTTTCAGTTGAGTGAACACGAAATCATTAAGCGTTACAGATTAAGCAGCCATGCATTATTACAGTTACTGGAAGAAATCAAAGATGACATAGAATCTCCGACTCAGCGTTCACATTCCATTCCAGCAGTTGTTAAACTCCTCGCTACATTACAAATATTGGCATCAGGATCATTTCAAACAGTCATAGCATCAGCAGTGGGAATATCTCAGTCTGCACTCAGCCGTATCATAGCACCAGTACTTAACGCTTTGCTACAGCGCAATATACGGTATAGTGGGCGGAGAAAGGCGCTGATTACCTGATGAACTGCAGGTTTGGTAAATACGACGTAAACTGAAGTATCACAGCGTTCGCTTTCTGCAGGTTGGCCATGGCGCTGATAACGCTATGTTCGCAAATTTACGTACATCTGGCCCTCAGAGTCTTATTGGCTTTTGTTCTGGAGCCTGTTTCCTCGTCGTACTGATCAAGTCTGAATAACTTCTTTAAGCGAGTTGAGTTGATGCTATAATATAGGGCCAAGGGAGACATTATTTCCCCACTTTTATTCACAATTTTTGCATGGCGATTTAGGACGCCACTCATTCATCTTTGGATGTCCGTACTCTATCTCTGCTGCAAGTCAAAAAATTCACTGTCAGTTTCTCTTTACTTGCTTTCTTTTTAACAGTACATCGAAGTAGGGCTATAGGTAGTGCCATTTTTTCTTTCAATGGTCATTTCAAGCTGGTTTAGAGCATCTGCCAGCCACTCTGTTCCCTCTGGGCAGTCAGAGTCCAGTATCCTGGAGTCAGTTCAAGGCAAAACCTGATGTGCTGTAGGGGCTATTTCTGTCCTGCCACTCCCCTGGTTAGAGGAGATTGTGTCATGTGTAGGGGAAGTGTAGGGAACCGCCTATCTACCCAGGTTTTAAGATTTGGGAGGAAGCCATCATTACCATCATGGTGGTAAAGTCTTCGGATGTATAGGGTATATTATCACAACCAAAGGAATGCGCAGGCCGGAAGAAGGCTCTCACTCATCGCCAAGAAGGAACCACTCACTATAGGGCATGTGTCGAAACACACTCACTGTATTGCCTTTGTGGTTTCACGAGTTTCTGTCGAACTGTTTGGATGTCTTGGCACATTGGACTTGTCGAGTTCCCCTGACAAAAATCACATTGTGCTGCAGTCGACTAAAGTAAAGCCAACAGAGCCTTGATAAATTGCTGACTTTCCCTAAGATTGGTTTAGCATATTAACGTGGCTCCAATTTTTCTCTTGCTGCTCTGTTGCGAAGAATTGGTTTTGTCTCACCAGCTTGTGTATGTTTTTGCAGGCATAGAAATACGTGATAAATAGTGATAAAAAGATTCATTATGCGGTGCCAGACATAAGAAATGTTTGACAGCGATTTGGCTTCTTACCTCTCTGTCTTTCTCCACAGGGTGAGCTGGAACGCCAGCTCCTGCAAGCCAACCCCATCCTCGAATCTTTTGGCAATGCCAAGACAGTGAAAAATGACAATTCGTCTCGCTTTGTGAGTTTACGGTTCCTGTTTAAATGATCATTTGTTTGATTTAAACATATGTACAGATAGTATCCAGATAGGAAACAGATTTACTCCACATTGACTGGCAGTGAAGTTTACATTTGCATTAACAGATACGTACAAAGACATTTGTACATAATCTAATCCCAAACCCTCCTGCTTCATGTCATCCAATGCCAGTCTGCCAATATTCCTTCTGGGCTTTTTAAATTTCATGGTTTCTGCGGTTACTTGAAATCTTTTGTTCCATTGGTCCTTTAAAAGTTTGTAGAGTTGAGGGGGAAACAACCAACCCTTTAAAGGTTTTGAAAATAGACATTAATAATCGACATAGGTCATTGAAAGTGCCTGAATTTATACTTTTTTTTTTGCAAGAATAGAAATTGAAGATCTTTTAATTTCTGTTTCACTTGACGTTAGTGAAAATGCTATATATTATTTTGCTGTGCTAAGAGTCTGCCATCACTGTACACACATTCAAGCCTCTCTTTTTTTAAGGTTGTCTGTGATCTTCGTTAAAGCCTGATTGTTCTCGGACTTTGATCCGTGTCTCAAACTATGCCGTGTTGAATTTGAGGGAATTGGGCCTGCAAAGTCCTCGAATTTGATGTTTAAAAGGTGTTGGGACCCTGTAATTTAAATATGTAACTTTAGAATATTTGATAAAAATAATTTTCTTTCTAAGTCCTGGTTCTGTAACACCATACTGTTTGGAAAAATCTAGTATTTTAAAGTGGACTGATGCTGCACTTCTAATATATATATATACTGTATATATATATATATATATTTATCTTTATCTCTGACCTTGTAGTGATGAGTTACAGGAATTACACCAATTGTCGCTCTAAGCATTTTAAATGTTTGCATGACTAAAGTAAACCATGTGGCCGAAGTTAACCACCCTGGTGTTCAGTCCTCATGAATCACCGGCTGTCTCAGATGAGAAGCAATGAAGCCCAGTGGACAGATGGGCACACATATCCACACACACTTACATACACACATTCATTCACTGTCAGGAAACCACAGACATGCCTGAGATTCTTTCTTTCTAGACCTGGCTTTTCCTAATATGGGCATTTTGTTACACCACTGTGTCTGCAAGAATCCACAAAGGGGTATTTAGAATGCAACGGTGTCCGAAATATATGACAGATACACACACACACACACAGCACCAGCAACATCATATACTCTTTTTAATATGCATCTTGTTTCCTGCAGGGGAAGTTCATCAGAATCAACTTTGACGTCACAGGATACATTGTTGGGGCCAATATTGAAACTTGTATCCTTATTCCTGGGACAGGCTGAAGGAGCAGACGCTCAAAAGATTGTTTTTAACACAACAAAGGAAGCTAAAAGACAGGGTACGCATTGAGTTTAGATCTGAGAGCAGTGGTTAGGCTGTACGACTCACCACAGCTTATGCTCACCACAAGAATGTCAATCGCCGTTCAGCTTATTCTCCAGACAGAGCTAGAGGGGATCAAGCTCTAAAGAAACCACGTTTTTACAGCTATTCCTCATTTTCATTCAAGTTTATTTATGCATCGTGAGGAAAATGAATGGGTATGGCTCCGCAGGATAATACTTCTTTGTTGCAAGATTTGATTCCCCCGGATTCTTCTAAGATCTTGGAAATCAACCTGATGTTCCTCATGAGCAGAAATTATGCAACAATGTGGTCTTTTTTTCTAATATTTACTACAACAGTGAAAGTATCAGTTTCCTATCAGGTTTTTTTTTGGCTCATGTTGTAATTTTCTTGTCCAGTCCTTAACCTTTGCTCTCAGACCTTCTGGAGAAGTCGAGGGCCATCAGACAGGCCAAAGATGAGAGGACCTTCCACATTTTCTACCGCCTTCTGGCAGGGGCTGGAGAGCATCTCCGGAGTGAGTGTCTGACAACTGCTATAAGGATATACAAAAGTATCTCAGCAATGACAGTGAGGTTTATATGTTTGTGCCAGTTTGCTTCAGGCGAGGAACAGACCTAAAGTAAGCTGGTTTGAATTAGCACCGGCCAACTAATCTTTTTCCCTCGTTAACTTTTAATTTTGCTTGTTAGTACATTGTTTCATGATGATGCAGAATGTGTTCAGATAGCGCATTTCTTTTATTACCCAGTGGATTTCAAAAGTTCCTTGATCTCTCCCTCACTTATCTGCTTACTCACTAGAGCAGAGGTGCCCAAATTCTTTCATATGAAGGGACAAAATGTATCTGGATGGAAGGCCACGGGCCAAAAATAAATGTTGAAAAAAGAATTCCATAATTTATGTAATTCTTCGTAGATAAAACATATGTATTAAATTTACAGGGAGGTTTACATTGCCATAAAACTCAGATTAATCACTTCTTATCGGCACAAAATGTATGTTTTTTAGTCATTAGGATTTTACAGCCCTTTCAAAATAAGAGGAGAATAAGCATGAGCATGTCAAACTTGGCCCGCGGGCCCCAAATATGGCGGTGTTTGGTGTTTTAAGCCCCCAACGTCGTCTTCCAGGCAGCGCTGTTAAGATTAGGCCATGGTTAGGGTTAGGTGCCTTGAAGTCGACGTTGGGGGGTTAAAACACCATCAAGTAAAGTGGGCGGCCTTGCTCTAGATTCTAGATTGAATTGTCTTTAGTGAACAAGTAACACATACTTCGCTGTAATGTTTCATCAAACAATCACTTAGATTGTTACTTTTGCCAAATGAGATGCTACAAATCTAGTTAAGACTATCGGCTTCACACAAATGAAGCATAGCGTAAGTTCTGGCAGGTCACGGAGTCAAGCTCGGCTATTATCTCAGCTCATAGCTGATGGCTTGGCTGATTACCTCTTTTGATTGGATTTCCAAATGGCGCGCTCTATTTAAACAGCAGCGCGATCACGTAAGGCTTGTATCATGTGGATGCGCCGACAGTTTTGTTGTCATTACTTGACATTACTTAGAATTCCTCATGGGGGCGACAGAAACTATGCACTATAGCTTTAACAAACAAAGTATCCTAACATGCAGCACTGTACATTAACTGGGAAAAACATGCATCTTAAAACTCTAGCTTTTAAAGAAGGCTGGTTAAAATTAGCGTTAAAATACTCAAGAATGAACTTCTCTTTCTTTCCTTTCCTTCTCCAGCGGACCTGCTGCTCGAAGGCTTTAGCAACTACCGTTTCCTGTCGAATGGTAACATTACCATCCCTGGCCAGCAGGACAAAGATAATTTCCAAGAGACTCTGGATGCCATGCGCATCATGAGCTTCTCCCATGACGAGATTGTCTGTGAGTAGTACTTCCAGATGTGCCCTGAAACACAGTACTTTCTTATTCTCCTTCTCTTTCTATACTTACATTCCTTTGTTTGCTCTCTTAACTCTGCCATTACCTAATTCCCCCACCCCCAGGGATCACTAAAATGTTATCTTATCCTTGCCAGGCATGTTAAAGGTGGTCTCGGCAGTGCTGCAGTTTGGCAACATCGTCTTTAAGAAAGAGAGAAACACGGATCAGGCCTCCATGCCTGAGAACACAGGTAAACATCCAACATCCAGTCAAAGTAAAACAATGTACACACACCCTTCCTCGCTCGTGTCAGTCATGATCCATGAATCCAGGAAATGAGGTGACTGTGACGCTTCAGTTTCCACCACAACAGGTGTTGGAAACAGACCATCATTTCCACATATATATACACTGACACTGTGAGCACATGCTTTATTAGCAACATGATTACACTGAAGATAGATTGTGTGTCTCTTTATACTGGATTGCTTGTAATGTTTGAATCATGTCAACACCATCACGTGCTCCTGCAGTCTAGACTATACTGTAGTCACATACCTCGAATTAATATATAAAATAGTTAGTTTTATTAAATGCTGTCTGGTGGTCAGACCAGACCCATGAGAACTCACTTAAACGAAGCCCCTGACCCATTTTTGCGGTCTCAACTCAGACAGGAAATGCAGAATTTGGGTCATATATACTGGATTGATAAGCCGTGTTTGATTGTGTGATTGTTTATTTGAGCACCAAACTTAAATCAGATTCTGAAGATAATAAAAAAACACAAATAACGTTTTTTTTTGTTTTTTTTTTATTAAATCTGAAATGTATACCAATCAATATGTTACATGCTTTCTGCTTCCTCACTTTTTACTCCCAGTGGCGCAGAAGCTCTGCCACCTGCTTGGAATGAATGTAATGGAGTTCACCAGAGCTATCCTCACCCCGAGGATCAAAGTGGGGCGGGACTACGTACAGAAGGCACAGACCAAAGAACAGGTAAGGTGCCATCTAACTCTATCAATGAGGATATTTGCATTCCATTTTTTATCCATTTTTTAGCTGTGAAGTGAAAAAACATCAAACGTTTGTTTAAAGTTTAATTCTAGTCTTTATAGAGGAGATATATACTGTATATATACGTATATATTATATTGGATTAGATTAGAATTGCTGACTCTCACCCTGGTTTTTTCCTCAGGCTGACTTTGCTGTTGAAGCCCTGGCCAAGGCAACATATGAGCGGCTGTTCCGCTGGCTGGTCCACCGCATCAACAAGGCCCTGGACAGGACCAAACGCCAGGGTGCATCTTTCATCGGCATCCTGGATATCGCTGGCTTTGAGATCTTTGAGGTGCTGATTGTGGTGCTATACTAACAAACTCATTTCCACAAAACACAAACTACCTTCTAGACATTTTGTTCCTTTACACGTGGATTAAGCTTACTCCAAAAATCCAGGTTGTCTGATCATTTGAAGTGTTTTATTGGTTTAATCAAAGTCATCTGAAGAAAACCCATCACCTTTATACAATGATCAGAAAGAAAACATGTCACCATAGTTAGAACGAACTTCTGCTTTACGCTCCCTTTCAGCTAAACTCATTCGAGCAGCTGTGTATCAACTACACCAATGAGAAGCTGCAGCAGCTCTTCAACCACACCATGTTCATCCTGGAGCAGGAGGAGTACCAGAGGGAGGGCATCGAGTGGAGCTTCATCGACTTCGGCCTGGACTTGCAGCCCTGCATCGACCTCATCGAGCGGCCGGTCAGTGTTCTCCATCTATGTGTGTGACTTTATTCATATGCCTATGAATATGTGTGTTAAACGAATTCTGTCTTCTCAGACCAACCCCCCTGGTATCCTCGCTCTGCTGGATGAGGAGTGCTGGTTTCCCAAGGCCACCGACAAGACCTTTATAGACAAGGTGCTCCAGGAGCAGGGCACACACACCAAGTTCCAGAAGCCGCGTCAGCTCAAGGACAAAGCCGACTTCTGCATCATTCACTACGCAGGAAAGGTATGTACTGTATTTCAGGCCCATAAAGGTTTCTTGCATTCTGACTGCTCTGCTGGGAATGGTAGCTGGTTGGACCTACTACCAAAGTATAGGGTTGGGTACCACCGGTATCTACCGGAACGAAGAATGTTCCTATTTACATGTTGTGATTTGTATAGTCACAGCGTGTACAAATAACAAGGTCACATGAGACACAGCCATCTTCTAACCGTATACATACTGGGAACTATATTCTCAGAAAAGTGAAGCATTTCTACTCTCTGTCCGGTGCTTCTCAGGTGCAAGCATATCACTCCGCCCAAGTAGCAGTGCTTCACCTTTCTGAGAATATAGTTCCCAGTTTATATACAGTCTGTGTCTCATGTGACCTTGTTATTTGTACATGCTGTGACTATACAAATCACAATATGTAAATAGGAACATGTTGGCGTTATTTTGTCACTTATTTGGAGCAGTAGGCTAGATGGAACCAGTTACCTCCAGGATCTGTGCTAGGCTAAGCTACCGGTGGAGCCGTCGGAAAGAGCTACAATGCGCACAGAGATGAGAAGGATATGTATGGACTTATGTAACTCTGGGGGTTATGGTGAATAAGCTAAAGTCCCAATAAGTTGGCGTGTTCCTTTAAACACGGTTAAAATGCTGAAAGCTAAACATCTAAAGTGTGGCTGTATTTCACTGGAAAGGATTCCAACACCGGGGCGTACAACAGATGCAGCTAAGGACACAGAGGAGACTAGCTGCTCTTTGCGAGGCACCTTGAAACAACACAGACGTGACTTAATGGTGCATTTAATTGCACCTTGTAAGCTCATGGTGCATTCAAGTGCCCCTCTTTTGTTAAATACCATTGTTTTATCTAGTGTTTTTTTGTTGTTTAACAGCAATTGACTGTTGAAATAAGTAATTGTTATCACAATTTGACCATATGGCCTTAGCAATTAACAAGCCTTTATTTAATGCCCTTTTTTTTAAGTATCAGTTCAGCCACCAGCACCTTTCTAAAAGTATCGTTTTAGCACCGATATCGGAAAAAAACCCAACGATACCCAACCCTACCGTAGTACGCTTCACTCTAAGGGCCTGGACACACAGAGCCGATAATCGGCCGTTGGACAGTCTGGCGAGGTCAGTGACTCGAGTCTGTTCGCCAAGTCTGTTGAAACAAGACCCACGTGACGTGTTCGTCCAATCAGCTGCCGGTTTTCATTTTTGGGCGACAATCCAGATTAGCACCGCCTGCTGTTATGGAGACGTATTACGTCTCGTCTCTTCGGTGTGTTCTCAGGCACTTTTTTGACAAACTTTCTGCCGACGGTTGGCCGTCTGGTTGGTGTGTAAGCAGCTTTAGAAAAGAGCTCTTGAAAACCATTATTCATGTCCCCTTTATAGCCTCAGATTCATCCATGTGTTTTACTTATGCAACAGCTCTTTTTCTGGCCTGTTTTGAAACCTTTCTCGGAGGCACAGACTTAGCTCCCCTGAAGGTGCAGTTACCAGGTCATTGCATGAAAACAATAGCCCAGTTGTCGTCCTGCTGCTGTAGGACACCACATCTGGTTCACATTGGTGTGTGATTGAGTCTTTGGTGCCTGGTGGTTACATGATGGAAGGATTTCAACTTTCACCTTTTTATGGTGGTCTGCCATCTGCAAAGAGAAAACGATACTCCATAACATTCCAGAGAGGACACTGGTCTGTCACATCATAAAAGCTGATGTCATCCCAAGAGTGGTAGTTTAATTAGGTTTACCTTTCTCTTTTTTCCTGTGAATATGAACACAGTGAAGAGCATCGCTCAGTCGTGTCCAAACATCAGTCCTGGACCTGAGCTTTGCCATGACAAACATGTGAAGATCTTAGATTCCGCCCGAAATCAAGCATCCAGTGTTCGATTCTGGAGCCAGCATTAAATTTGAACTTCATCAAATAAACCCTGCATGACAGAGTGATACTAAAAAGGAAGATAAGTGCAAACATTTTGAGTTTGCTTTTCCAGGATTCTAATAAAACCCATATGAAGATCTTACATTCCTCCTCTCAGGTCACCCACCATGTCAATTACTTCTTATGTCCTGCTCCAAAGTCTTCGTAGTACGTTAGCATTTGAAAAACACATTCAAGTAAAAGTCATCATCATGTTACAGAGACTAATCCCATCAGCACATTATGGTCCAGTAAGATGTGACTGTCGGTCACAAAGGGCAATTCAGTTTAAAAAACAACAGTTACACATAAACAGCAGACAGGAGTATGTCAGAGACAGCACCCTGCCTGGAAGGAGACGTTGGGGGCTTAAAACACAGATAAACATGCAAACCTCAGAATAGTAAAATAAGATGTTTATTCCAAGAAACAATTGTCTGGGGTTTAAAAGTCTGATAGCAGACTGAATGAAGGACTTGAAGGGAAAGTGGTTTGTAATATATGTAATACAAGTTGAGGTATAACCCAACAGTGATTCTCGTTTTGTCGGCATTGTGTATCACTGCTTTTCTGAACCTTTTACCACTCTTTGTATCTGTTGTCCCACGTAGCACATACAGCACATCTGGTGCTGCCTGTGGTATTCGGAAACACTGTTAGAGCCAGATCTAGCTCTGTCACTTAAGACATACGGCTGCAGACAGGTGAAGCAACAGAGCAGCAGCCATTAATCACAGACTGATAGCCAGTCCTCTGGAAGTGTATTTTTACAGTAATGAAAGGAAAAGGATTGGATGACATATGAATGAAATCTGATTTGATAAATGAGTTTACTTTTTTATTTTGCTCTCGGGATGCCAAACCTTGTGTGTGGTCATTGTTGGTATATACAGTTCATTACACCGTAGCCTGTTTGGGTTTAAAGTGCAGCTCACAGCAGAGACTTGTTTAGGTGCACTATAAAGCTGATGAATGGCTCATGAAGAACATGTTAGGGCTGCACGATATGAGGAAAATATGTGATACATGTTAACGTGGTTGAATATCGCGGTAACAACATTACTTGCGATAAATCAACAGATATTAAAATGTACTCAGTTCTGGTCTACTGCTAAAATACAACAAATTGCTTGTTGAATTCAAACTGAAAGGACATTTTTTTCCAAAATTACACAAACACAAAAGGCACCATTAAAAAAACATTTTAGAGTGCAGTTTTCTACTAATCTCTTTCAACTAATAAAAAAAATCCTTGAGTGTCTTTCTCAATGTGCTTATTGTGCAAGTTGATATCACGATGAGGATAATAATATTATTAATAATAATAAAACATTTTATACTGCACTTTTCAAATCACTCCCAAAGTGCTACAGGAGATTAGATCAGGGTAAAAACAGAAGCCAATCAAAGAAATAAAGATAAACAATAACACAAATAAAGATTCACGAGAAAGCTTGCTTAAAAAGAAAGGTTTTTAGGCCCTTATTGAAAGAGTCAGTGGTTTGCGGAGCTCTCCGGTGGTCTGGGAGGGAATTCCACAGACGAGGAGCGGCAGAGCAGAAAGCCCGATCCCCCATGGTGCGGAGCTTGGTCCTGTGGGGGGCGAAGAAGGACTTTGTTTCCGGAGCAGAGGTTATGTTAGGAGGTTTGTGGTGTGAGTAGCTCTTTGAGGTACGATAAAAAAAAACTTTATTTGGTGCCTGGGTAGTTCACCTGGTAGAGCAGGTGCCCATTTATAAAGGTTTACTCCTCGACGCATGATATGATAGCTGCATATCATTCCCCCTCTCTCTCCCAAGGGGGTAAGCAAGCATCTGGAAAGCGTACCTTCTATGGAGAGGTTCATAGACTAACAAGCCATCACCTCCTGTTAGCATCCCATTGACTGCCATTCATTTTGGCGTCACTTTGACAGAGAATAACTTTACATCTGAAGCGTTTAAAGACTTTATTTGTCCATTGTTTATTTCTAAAGAAACACGACAGTGTATAAAAGGCTCCATTACCTTGTACCTCACGTTATCGCCCCCGTAGTCGACGTTTTTATAAAAATAGGCTAACGATTGGGTCATAACCATGCAACTTTCTGTCGCACAGTAGAGGAATTACCGTATAGTACAGGAGAAGCTCTCAGGCAGTTTCGACTCACATTAGCTAGTTAGCAAGTTTAATTACTAATGTTAACTAGCGTTTTAGTGATCAATAATTAGCCTGTGTCTATGTTATCTCCTTACATATACCTACGCTCTCCGTCTCTGCTAGATTGGGAATGATTGAGATTTCTCTTGGCACAGCTACCAGAAGACTTCCAACTTTCAGACAGGTTGCTCACGTCACATTTATGTTGTCAAGCTCAGTTTGAGGCTGCTCAGCAACAGACAGCCCTCACCGGAAAAGTGACTTCTAATAGACTTCACTGGTCTCCGTCGAAGTCTAAGGCGTCGCTGTGTCCATTTATTTCACTGTCTATGCTCTCTCCCGTTTCATGTCTTTAGCTGTCCTATAAAAATAAAGGCCTAAAATGCCCCAAAAAAACAAAACAATTTATTGTGTAGCCCTACTAGGTGTTTGAGATTGTTGATGGAGACGCAGTAGAACATTTAGTTGTCCAACCCCTAAAGTAACACGGATGAATCACTGTGTTTGTTTAGGTGGACTATAAAGCTGATGAATGGCTCATGAAGAACATGGATCCCCTGAATGACAATGTGGCCACGCTGCTGCACCAGTCGACTGACAAGTTTGTGGCTGAGCTCTGGAAAGACGGTGAGACTCTCTTGGCGTTTGGGAGCTCATTGAGCTTTTAATTGTACAAAAGTATACTGATGTACAATTTCTTCTGCGGCATGAATTCTGAATAAACCTGCATTTATTCTTATCAGTCCAGAAGGATGTTACACATCATACCTAAAGTGAACAAATGAGGTACAAAAAAGGAAAGGATTTTTGCTTAAGCTTTTTGGTCTTTTATTTTTGGTTTTTGGCTATTCTACAGTAGCAGCAGTTTGTCATCTGAACCCTGAGGATTAGATGTATTAATTTTGGTGATTCTTAACGTTTGATAGATATATAGATAGACAGATAGATAGACAGATAGACAGACAGACAGATAGATAGATAGTCTTTATTATCCACTGGGGAAATTTGTCTTGTCTTTACAGGGCCTCATAAATCTACATACATACACATACAGTAAACATAGACACCATCATCAGAACTAAATGTTAATTTGTCCAATACTTTGGTTTATGACCAAATATCCACAAAATGACTGACATTCCCATCGGCCTCAGCTGTACTTTGTGTTCAGTTCCAATTAGCAAATGTCAGCAGAGCCACTAGCGTGGCTGTAGACTTTTCAAAGTATGTTAGAAACAGCTGAACCTCCAATTAAATGAAAAAGGGAAATACATTCTCTCTTCTCTCACACTTCCTGTCTGAGTTTCATTCAGCCGTGTGCGTCATGGTTTCTTTAATGTGGGATGGAAGTGTAAACCAGCTAACCAAGAGCTAGAACTCTTTTTTCTCAGAGCCGAAAGATAGATTTATTGCTAATCCTGTATTTTCTTCCCCAGCGAATACACTGTCAATATTACAGTCAGATAGCCTTTATAATCGTAATTTTATTTTGACATTTGATTTGTTTATGGAGCCACAGACAGGTGAAAACACTTTCTGGACAAATCTTTCTCCTGATTAATGTTCGGCTATGATAACCCAACACTGGCTCTGAATAATAACAAGGCTTTGATAATATGCATGTACTGTATCATTACAGTGCATTAACAGCTAATCAATGCTCGCAAAAAGGTTGTATGTGTATGTGTGTGTGTGTGTGTGTGTGTGTGTGTGTGTGTGTGTGTGTGTGTGTGGGTGGAAGATGTGTGCATGGGTTTGCATGCCCACGTTTCTCTCTCTCACTCTCCTGTCTTCTTTCTCTGTCCGTGTCTCTGTTGCTGTAGACATTCAGACGTTTCAGAGAGCCTCTTTCTATGACAATGTGTCTGGGCTCGATGAAGCTCCAGGTGAATCATAGGAACACTTAACCTCCGTGTACCACTGGCTTCTCCTCATCCTCTCCTCACTGTAGGGATCATTGGTTCCCTGTCCTGTCCTGTCCTGGCTGCACTGTGCACCCCACTAAAAAAAAAACTTTCCTCTGGCTTTGCATGGCTGTAATAACCTCTGATATTAAAACATTTCATTCTTCCGTGAGTGCTGGTGGCTTACTGCCGCTCCTAATAATCCAACAACTATTGCTTGAATGATAAGTCAGGCAAGGCATTTCTTTTTATAATCGTACAAATAAATTAACAAAAGGCTGATATTCAGAGACAGGTATTTTTTGAATTACACATTTGCTTGGTGAGATGGATTTCGAAACCTTTGATTCAGAACTAATTTAAGTTCTTGTTTACTGGGGCAACCTCTAGCTCACCCGGTAGAGCGTGCACCCCATGTAGGCTGAGTCCTTTGCAGCGCCCCCCCCGAATCCGCCCTGCAGCCCTCTGCTGCGTGTCATCTCCTCTGTCTCACCCCTGTCTAGCCACTGTCACTATTGAATAAAGAGAAAAGCCCCCAAAAAAGAATCTTATTGTTTACTGATGTACTACAAGAATGGAATATCTGAGGAACTTACATGCCAGATAACTGATCAAACTTATTGATCTTTTTTTATTAAAAGAAGAGGGGATACACAAGTAAGCTGAGAGATGTGGTGCTGCTGAACTGTCATGCAGTTGTAGGTTTAAAAGTTAACATTTTAATGGGATTGTGTCTTTGATTTGAGCACAGATCGTCAAGTTAAAGAGACATTTAAACAACATGTATTTTTTTGCTTGTTACGTCATGAAGTACACAACATTAACATTTTCTAGGATGTTATGTAAGCGTGGATTAAATCGTGATATGATGACAAAAGGATAAGTATGTGGTTTTATAACTCAGTAAATATTCCAGCATGATCAACTGCACTGCACTACTATTCGTTGAGATTATTTTATATTTAATCCAGTTCCAGTTGATATAAAATAGCCAGATAACCTCCCTGTTTTTTTATTATATTGTAATGTATGTCACAATTAAGAGTTTGTTTCTGTATCCTATTTGACTGACAGATTGTTAAGCAGCAGGCTAGCTGAGAGAAACTAGCTTCTGTTATGTTGGCTGTCATATCAAACCAGCTGTTGGTTTCTGGCCACAGCTGCTGTGACACCATTGTCTGTCTTCATGCTTTATCACAACATTAGAAAAGAGCAAATCCTGCTCAGTTGAATACATCAACCTTTATTGGCAACATTTCCTGAATATTATCCACATTGGATTTAAATTCATGTTACTGGCTTTTCTCTTTTCTGCATTCATGTACACTGCACAGCATTTTGCTTTAATGTACTCGACACATTTCTCAGTAAAACCAGCATCACAAAAGTTGCATCAATCTCCTGTGTATCCTTGAATTAATGCAGTTATCGGTCCGTTTCTCCTCATCTCATGTTTCATCACCAGTCGACAGAATCGTGGGTCTGGACCAGGTTGCAGGCATGAATGAGACGGCGTTTGGTGCCGCCTACAAGACCAAGAAGGGCATGTTCCGCACCGTGGGACAGCTGTACAAGGAGCAGTTATCCAAGCTGATGGCCACGCTGAGGAACACCAACCCCAACTTTGTCCGCTGCATCATCCCCAATCATGAGAAAAGGGTGAGTTGCACGACTGTCACAGTTACCCTCAGCACAAGCTAGACTGAGAACTTTACTATCCGCACATTTATAAATTCTGTGGGATTGTATCACAGTCATGTACTGTATACAGCAATATAACCCAGGGGTGGCTTTTTTTAGGACAGACACACTAGAGTGTTTGTGACTTAAAACCCAAATTAAAATGCAGCCTCGAAAAAGAAGAAAGGTCCAAGGCACTCTTCTTGTAAAAAGTTAAAAAGCCTTTATTTAGATGGCTATTTCATATTGAAATTGTTAGTACATTTTACATAGTACAAGTTTAAGTTTATTTAATTTATATAGCACATTAAAAGCCAGTTTGCACCAAAGGGCTTCACAAAGATGAAAACATATGTATACAAGCATAAAACACATATATACATATAGTGGAAATACAACACGATTCAAGTAGAAACAAGTTGAGACACAAATTGAAACCCTTGAAATCAGATAAACAGAAAAAAATATATATATACATACGCACATACACATATTCTGTATATATATATATATATATATATATATATATATATACACACACACACACACACACACACACACGCGCACACATATATACACTCACACACATATATACACATATAAAATTTAAAATAGAGCTGGGCAACAACCCACACGTAGCGGCACAAACAGCCTTCTTCTTAAAAATGCTGCTTATTCAAGTTCTATTAAATTGTATTTTTCCAGAACCTTTACTCAAACACCAAAATGTTCCTCTTCTTCATCTCTTTTTCTTCTCCCTCATGGCCCCAGGCTGGTAAACTGGACCCCCACCTGGTTCTAGACCAGCTGAGGTGTAACGGTGTGCTGGAGGGGATCCGTATCTGCAGACAGGGCTTCCCCAACCGCATCGTCTTCCAGGAGTTCAGACAGAGGTACTGTTGTAATGTCAACTGTAACTAGTATGATATAAAACACAAATAAAAGTGCATTATTGCCATAAGTGCATAAACAGAATTGTCATAAATAGATAAATACCACAGATATGGGGTATAAAAGTGTTTCAAAAGCCGTATTCGCACGGGACTAGTATTACCTGGGTACCTCTAGTAATTTGTAATAATTGCGGAGGTCATCTGTTCTCTTTATCCCGCGCAGATCTGCCATGTCTGTAATTTGGGGCCGTATTAATTTGCCAATTATAAATGAAAGATTTGACAATTTTGACAATTCTAATCTCATGTAAATAGGGCTAAAGAGTCATAAATGTCACCCCCTTTCCACTTTATCTGACATGATGTATGGATCTACGGCTTATATGTAAATACCAGTATATTTTTATCTGGTGTTATACCTTTGCTTTATTTACTTGACCGTATTATTATTGACTGATTTTATTTTTTTGACTGTAAAGCACTTTGTGACTGGTGTCTGTGAAAGGTGCTATATAACTAAACTTAGCTTGCTTGCAGTATACTTTTGCACCCAGTAAATAAAAGATAGATGGTGCCATCCTAGTGTTTGATGTTCTGTCTGTTGTGTCCAGGTATGAGATCCTCACTCCTAACGCCATTCCCAAGGGCTTCATGGATGGCAAGCAGGCCTGTGAGAGAATGGTAAGAAGCTAATTTAGGACTAATGAAATGATCTCCACTGCTGCCTTACAGGTCACAAGGCTTCCTTTTGAAACAAGGGTGTCATTTTTATGATCAGGCAATTGCCGAATTTGAAAGAATAAATCCCTTTTAGCAATAAATGATCTACTCGAATTACACCAAGCAGTTTCTCCTTCAGATACCTCAGGTAGACCTTCCTTCCTTTCAATGTCTCTCTCTGTCTCTGATTAAAGATTAAAGCCCTGGAGCTGGACGGAAACCTGTTCCGTATCGGCCAGAGTAAGATCTTCTTCAGGGCTGGAGTCCTGGCCCACTTAGAGGAAGAGAGGGACCTGAAGATCACTGACATCATCATTTACTTCCAGGCAGTCTGTCGGGGATATCTGGCACGCAAGTAAGTGTTGCTCTACCGCTGCTGTCTGCATTTGAGATCTACTTCCCCCCCCAACTGAAATGAAGTAATTTCTAAATATCTGATGAAAATGTAGATTTTACAGTTGTCTCACTCAGTTTTTGTTCCCTTCAGGGCGTTTGCTAAGAAGCAGCAGCAGCTCAGTGCTCTGAAGGTTCTCCAGAGGAACTGCGCTGCCTACCTAAAGCTGCGTCACTGGCAGTGGTGGAGACTCTTCACCAAGGTGTGTGCTTGTGTTTATGTAGATGTGTAAATTTAACAGACCCCGTTTGGGTTTGAATTATTAATGTCCCACTAGTCTCGCATTGCCAGACCTATCTCCACAGCGCTGTGGCTACAACACAGATGCATTCTGGGATAGGAGGAAAAAACCTTTTGGGTTGTTTGCATTTCTTTAAACCAATCACAATCGTCTTGGGCAGCTCTAAGCTCCGGGCGCAGCGACGGTGGCTCTGCTAAATAGTCTCAGGAAGGAACCCTTGCATCCCTTAGAAGAAAACGCCGCATAAAATATTAAATGAAGTTTATTGTTCACACAATACAGTAACGTGAGCTATGTAAATTAGCTGATACGTGGTTAAACCTCATTGGCTCTTACCAGTGTATCTCCGTGTGTACTTCATCCACAGCAATCCCACCAATCAGTCCCAAAACGTCCCAGTTAGAGAGGAAATGCAAGAAAACAAAAAAAGAAAATTATGAAATAACTAGGGGTGGGGGAAAAAAATCAATACAGCATAGTATCGCGATATTTTTCGTGGCAATACTGTATCGATACACAGACGCCAAGTATCAATCTTTTATGATATATGTGTTGGTCGGTCTGTCTGCTTGACAAAAATTGAAGTGAGATGAACAAACAGAGAGATGTATCTTTTTAGATGAAACAGATGTTGACAAAATTTTCCTTTTGGGGACATCATTTGAAATTGGGAAGAATTTGAAGTTGAAAAAAAGGTATATCGCAGAATATTGCAATATGTTTAAAATCGCAATAATATCGTATCGTGATGATATCGTATCGCGAGGCCTCTGGTGATTCCCACCCCTAGAAAGAACCAAGCAGGGCCTGCCTTGTTGCACGATCCAAATTTCCTTCAAAACTTGCCATTTTCAGCGTGTAGCCCGCTACCTTGAAGGTTGTCGTTTTTGTTTCCTGTAACAAAGGTTTTTTTTGAGAACAGCAACATGCAGAATGCGGACATCGCGCCAGATTTCAGGTTTATCCTGGAAATGTACTTGCGTTGATCCAGACTAATCTCCGACTAACCTCTGAAAGGTGTCTGTGTGTTTATCTGTACCTGCAGGTGAAGCCTCTTCTGCAGGTGACCAGGCAGGAGGAGGAGATGCAGGCTAAAGATGAGGAGCTGGTCAAGGTGAAGGAGAAGCAGACCAAGGTGGAGGGAGAGCTGGTGGAGATGGAGAGGAAACACCAGCAGGTCAGTGCTCTGCTGCGTTGGTCCTAGGGCTGCACAATATATTGTTTTTTTATTGTCATCGCACTCACTCAGACACTCAGAGATTATCAGTAGAAAACTGCATTTTAAAATGTAACTGTCGTTCTCTTTTTAGTGCTGCCTTTTATATTCATTTCAATGTTCAATTTGTTCAAAAAAAGAATGTTGGAAATAATTTCCTTTCATTCGTTTTGAATTCAACAAGCAATTGTTGTATTTAAGCAGAATACTGAAAGCAGTAGAACTGAGTACATGTCAATATCTGTTTATCCATCGCAATTAATATCGTTATGGCGATATTCAACAACGTTATCGAATATTGCATATTTTCCTCATATCGTACCAAATCATAACAAACTGTTTTTTTAAGGCTACATAATTAAAGGTTTTAACATTATGTATGTGTAGTTAATGGAGGAGAAGAACATCCTAGCAGAGCAGCTGCAGGCCGAGACAGAGCTGTTTGCAGAGGCGGAGGAGATGAGAGCTCGCCTGGCTTCCAAAAAGCAAGAGCTGGAGGAGATCCTCCATGACCTGGAGTCCCGGCTGGAGGAAGAAGAAGAGAGGACCCAGGGCATGCAGAACGAGAAGAAGAAGATGCAGTCCCACATCCAGGTTTGTCCTCAGGGATGTACTGGTTACTGAAAATCTGAATCAGGTTTATCGCCAAAGTAAGTTACACTTACGTAGAATTTGCTGCATACGTAAACTAACATATTGAACATTAATATGAAATAAACAACACATACAGAAACATAATATATACAAATCTGCAGTTTAATATAATAAAAAGGAGGCTGAATGGATTGAGTGCAGAATGTGCAAAAATATAAAGTGTGTGTGTGTGTGTGTGTGTGTGTGTGTGTGTGTGTGTGTGCGGGGGGGGGGGTGAGAGTCAATGTCAGTTGACCTTTGTTGATGAAATAATGTTTGCACTCTTGAAAATATATTTCAAGATATTACTGTGTCATAAAATACAAAACAATATGTTTTCTGCGATGATTAAATACTTGGTGTGTGTGTGTGTGTGTGTGTGTGTGTGTGTGTGTGTGTGTGTGTGTGTGTGTGTGTGTGTGTGTGTGTGTGTGTGTGTGTGTGTGTGTGTGTGTGTAGGACCTGGAAGAACAGTTGGATGAGGAGGAGGCTGCCAGGCAGAAGCTGCAGCTGGAGAAAGTGACGACTGAGGCCAAACTGAAGAAATTTGAAGAGGACATTTTGCTGCTAGAAGACCAGAACTCCAAGTTCCTCAAGGTGAGTTGAAATGGAAAGGTTGGTTTTGAATTACAGATGGAGGGTCTCCCTTACTGCACTGCGTAATAAGATACAAAGGTTTTCAGATCATTTGAATATGTTGATGCTGTGCGCTAACCTGCCTGTATCTCTCTCTTTTAGGAAAAGAAGCTGTTGGACGATCGAATCAATGAGATGACCGTGGCGCTAGCTGAAGAGGAAGAAAAGGCCAAAAACCTGAGCAAAGTCAAGAACAAGCAGGAGATCATGATGGTCGACTTGGAGGGTAAAGGAATAAAATGAAATACAAAATGCAAAGGATAGTAAAGTGGAATTATTAACCTGGAGATTTTTTTAGAATTAAGGCAAGGCAAAGTTAATTGTAAAGCACAATTCATACACAAGGCTTTACAGGGGCAGAGTAATACATTGTAAACATAAACAATACGAGTACATTCAAGCGCCAAAGGATAATTAAAACGAGAGAATGAATAGTTAATATTCAAACACAATAAAATAGACATTACAGCATTAAAAGAAGCCAGTAAAAGCACTTAAGGACAATAATGAATACATAAGAATTAAAACGATGTATCAAATTTATGAGAAAGTTGCAGTTAAATAAAGTTTTCAGCCCTGATTTAAATGAGCTAACAGTTTGAGCAGACCTCAGGTATTCAGGAAGTTTGTCACACAGGTGAAGGGCATAAAACTAAATGCCGCTTCACATTGTTTGGTCCTAGTTCTGGAAACACATAACAAACCTGTCCCAGACCACCCAGGGGGGCTGGATGCTTCATATAGGGAGCTAATAAATCTAACATTGTATTTTTTTTTTTACCTAAAATTAACGAGAAGATGTGTCTTGGTGTTGTATGAAACCGTTGCATCCTTTTCTTTTCTGATTTAGAGAGGCTGAAGAAGGAGGAGAAGACCCGTCAGGAGTTGGAGAAGGCGAAGAGGAAGCTGGATGGGGAGATGTCCGACTTCCAGGACCAGATATCCGAGCTGCAGGCCCAGACAGAGGAGCTCAAAGTTCAGCTGGGCAAGAAGGACGACGAGCAGCAGATGATGCAGTCTAGGTAGGCGATACCGAGACCCCACAGAGGAGCTCAGCTCTTTATATTTACAGTATGAATGTCAGTTACATTCAAGCCATTGCCAAATGAGCTGATACAAAGCTAATTAAGACTTTCAGCTCAACAAAAGTCTCTGTATTTCTCAGTATGACTATGTTCAGAAGATTATGTTGTCTGGCAACTTTCGCGCGCAGAAACTTGAGTAAAGATAATGACCTCTTCTGAAGAGTCCATCATGTTTTTTAATCCTCCGTGTTCTCCGTGGCTACTAGCAACTGCGTGGGGGGGGGTGGGTGCGCTCGATCACCAAAGGCTTGCGTCATGTTGGACACAGGATTTTAAGTGTCGCGGAGAAACCAGGTTTTACAGATCTGTCGATTAAATCAACTAATCGATTAGTCAAAAAAACCGTATGAGTGTTAGTCGACTAAGAATTAAAATGGGATGCCACAACATTTAACTCTGATGAAAAAGTTATGAGCAGTAATGAGAGTCAACACTAGAGCCGCACAGATTAATCGAATCATTGATTAGTTGTCAACTATTAAATTAATCGCAACTATTTTGATAATCGATTATTTGGTTATAGTCATTTTTGTGAAAGTTTTTTTTCTCTGATCTAGCTTCTTAAATGTGAATATTTTCTAGTTTCTTCACTCCTCTGTGGATATCTTTGAGTTGTGGACAAAACAAGACATTTGATGACGTCATCTTGAGTGTTTTTCGGAAAACACATTATTCACAATTTTCTGACATTTGATAGACCAAACATCGATTAATCGAGAAAATAATCGACAGATGAATCGACAGTGAAAATAATCGTAAGTTGCAGCCCTAGTGTGAGCTAAATATGGCTGTTCTGATATTGAGTCATTGAGATTCTGCTTCATGTGAGTCAGTCTGAGACCAGCGCTGCATAGCTGTACACAACGCTCATCGGACCGAACACTGTTGCAAGAAACATTCACACCTGCTGTTTTATAATCAAGCATTTTATTGGACTGACACACAGACGAGTTACAGCAGTGATCTTAGCATTTGGTCATCTGATTGTTGACATGCTGCCTGTATTCTTTCACTGATTCTCACTGCGTTGGAATGTGTTTGTGATGTGTGACCGTATCATTGGTGTGCATGTCATTTGAGTGGTATGAATGCACATTTGTAAGTGGAAGACCATGCTAATAGGTGGCCTCTACTGCATGAAGCTTCTTTTGAAAAGAAAACTGTGACTCTGCTGCCACCCAGTGGAGTCTTTAACAACTTGACTCAAATGACCAAATGTTTTTTATGTTTTGAAACAATAGTTTGTTAATAAACCAAAATGTTAACAATACAGAAATACCCACATTCAAATGAATCGGACAGTTGGCCTTCTTTGTCGCGACGCCTTACTTGGTGTGAATGCAGCCTTAAGCCTATTAAGTCAGACTGCTGTCAGACTCTACAATCAGCACTGCTCTCAGTAGACCACATGGACAAAATACACACACCAGGACTGATAAAACATAAGACATACAATAAAACATGTGACTGTGCAGTTACTATAAATACATTTTACTTTTTACTATTTACTGTGCAATTACTGTAAATACATTTTACTATTTTAATATTTACTCTATTTAATTATTTTATTATTGTTGTGTGTTAACGTGTGTCCTCTACTTTCCTCTTATCCCTTGCTGCTGCAACAGTGTGAATTTCCCCATTGTGGGATTAATAAAGGATTTTGAATCTTGAATTAGACTTCTCTCGGCAGGGAATCTTTCCTCATATCTAACTGATCCTAAGCCATTGGCCGTCACTAGAGACGACCATAGATGCGAGCCAAAGCCAGTCTTTACCGGTGTTTGTTCTTGTGACTATTACCTTAAAAATGTGTTGTTGAGTGTGGCCAGGATAGCTCAGTCGGTAGAGCGGGCGCACATATTCAGAGGTTTATGCCTCGACACAGAAGGTCCAGGTTTAGAGTCCGACCTGGCACGATTTCCTGCATGTCTTCCCCCTCTCTCCCCCTTTCATTGCTTTCCTATCATTAAAGGTAGAAATGCCCAAAAAAATAATCTTGTTATGTTAAGTGTTGTTGCATGTCTGTACTTTAATTTGACATAAGTAGTTGTTACATGGGCCGCCTGGGTAGCTCACCTGGTAGAGCGTGCGCCCCATGTACAGATGCTCAGTCCTCGCCACAGCGGTCGTGGGTTCAGTTCTGACCTGCGGCCCTTTGCTGCATGTCGTTCCCCCTCCCTCTCCCCTTTCATGTCTAAGCTGTCCTATCAAATAAAGGCCTAAAATGCCAAGAGAATATCTTTAAAAAACAGTAGTTCTTACATAGCTTTAAAGTTGTATACTAGTCAAATAAGATGTATCAGTGATGGTCTAAGATAATGTATTGTAGACAATCAAATATGGTTTAGATCACTGAAAAAAGCAGAACTATTCATGAGGTAATTCTGACATATACCCTATGTAAATATCAACAAGTAGCTAAAAGCGCAAATAAAATAACTCAGGCGCATCTTATTTTAGTGGAAAATGGCAGCGAGTTTCCAGGTTTTTATTTTTACTATACCATACCGTCACAGTCACAGTTTTATGCCCACGTTCCATCTGAGATTCGTTCCTTGTGTGCATGTTCTTTAATCTTCTCAATTTGTTTACAGGGGCGAGGACGAGGTGAGCCAGAAGAACAATGCTCTGAAGCAGGTGAGGGAGCTGCAGGCCCAGCTGACTGAGCTGCAGGAGGACCTCGAGTCAGAGAAAGTGGCCAGGAACAAGGCGGAGAAACTCAAGAGGGACTTGAGCGAAGAGCTTGAGGCCCTAAAGACCGAACTGGAAGACACCCTCGATACAACCGCTGCCCAGCAGGAACTGAGGTACTGCACTCTGCATTTTACTCTCTATCGGGGGGGTACAGATAGTACGCGATTGTCCTGCTATTTTTACAGACATGTGAACTCACCACACCCCTGTTCATGGACTCACAGTGTGCGCTGCTGAGAGTGAATAGGGGAAACCCTGGAATTATTTCAAAAGAACGGGAAACACTGATCAAGTCAAGTCAACTTTATTGTCAATTCTGTAATATGTGCCAGGTATACAAAGACATTGAAAATACGTTTCTCTATGACCCAAGGTGCAGTAAGGACACGTACAACAAGTATAACATAAAAGATAAGTAATATATACAAATAAAGATTAAAAAAAAAGATAAGTAATATATATAATTAAAAAAGACAAGTAATATGAACAGTACAGTAATACATTATAAATAGTGCAAAACTAAACAGTACAGAAAACTAAAGATATTGAAAATGTGCAATGTAAAAGGATGAGTTAATGAGTGTCTTCTGATGTATGATACTGCCAATTAGATGTATTTACTTGTTAATCGAAGGTGCCTGAACGCGGTTCCGGATCCTTCCGGCCCACTTTAACCCCTGCTCTCCATTATTTTACATTTATGTCATAGTCTGTGGGGCATTTAGCCACTGATATTATTATTATTATTAAGTCAACGGGAACGCCAAACCTTTTCTGTGTTCCTGTTCTCTGTAGGACCAAGCGTGAACAGGAGGTCGCCGAACTAAAGAAGACCATCGAGGATGAAACTAAAAACCATGAATCTCAGATCCAGGAGATGCGACAGAGGCATGGCACCATCCTGGAAGAGCTGTCCGAACAGCTGGAACAGGCCAAGAGAGTAAAATAGCTTTTCCACAATCTACAGTATTATCTTATATCACAGGATTAAAAAAATCCACCACTTCATCATCTGACCACGCTAATGTTTTGTTGTTGATCATGTCTAGTTCAAGGCCAACCTGGAGAAGACCAAGCAGAGCCAAGAGATTGCCAACAAGGAGCTGGCGAGCGAGGTCAAGAGCCTGCAGCAGGCCAAGACGGAGTCGGAACACAAGAGGAAGAAACTGGAGGCTCAGCTGCAGGAGTTCATGGCCAGAGTCACTGAGGGAGAGAAGTCCAAGGGAGAACTGGCCGAGCGCACGCACAAACTGCAGGTGAACAAATAAATACCTGATTAAACACAGTGGAATCAGTCCTGACCAATAAAAAAAAAGTATTCCTGTTATGAATAAAGTTCAGTTTGATGTCAGATATGTCTGGACACTTGTAGAGGCATTATGCTTATCTTAATTCAGTCATCAAAATACAACATTGAATGTGCTTCTTATTGTAACTAATACCTTACTCTATACATGTTTTCATTTCTAAACTGTTCATTTATATTTGAGGTAGACTTTTGTTTTTGTTTTACAAACTACATGCAAACCAAAAGCCTTTTGATGAATAGAGACTATAACGGTGCAGTTTAAATGAAAAGCTACGTGAAGGTAAATTCTTACAAATGCGGGTTTAAAAAAAAACTATAAAACCACATCTCATTGTCAAAGTTGGCTGTGGTATCAGACCAAAGTAAAAAGTAGTCTGTTTATGTATTGATAGCATATACTGGTTGCTAGTTGGACCATTTATGAGAAAACAGAATTGCTGATCTGTTAAAATTACAAGCATTCTGTTGATTTGAATACACAGAGATATATTTTTTGAATTTTATACAATTGCAATTAAAATTCCTGTAAATGTTGTGATGTTTGGCTGAGTTTACATTGGGATTGTTTAATAATGAATCCTCGATTGAATTACGAGCATACAGAGGATTTTATTCTTCTGTCTTTGTAATTTACGAATTGACAAAAAAAATCTTACACAACAAATACATTGGACTTGCATTGATAATCTGGTTAAACCGTACTATGTCTCCACACAGACTGAGCTGGACAATGTGTCCACCATTCTGGAAGATGCGGAGAGGAAAGGTATCAAGATGGCCAAAGATGTTGCTGGACTAGAGAGTCAGCTACAAGACACACAGGTGACCTATCAAGCATCTCTGAGCCCTGATCATCAATCCACACTTAATGCATCCTTCCTTATTAAACTAACTGAATGTTTTTATGTAGGAGCTGCTCCAGGAGGAGACACGCCAGAAACTGAACCTCAGCGGTCGTATACGCCAGCTGGAGGAGGAGAAGAGCGCTCTGCAGGAGCAGCAGGAGGAGGATGAGGAGGCGCGCAAGAATCTGGAGAAACAGATGTTGACCATACAGGCTCAGGTAGGACACTAGGAATCAGTGAATAAATTCATATAACATGTTCGAAAAGGAATCAGAAGATTTATATCATATATCTTTAACACATTCTTTACAATTTCCTACATATGTATATTTACACACCACAAAAAAGAAAAACACAAAAATTAACATATGTAAGCAAGAAGAAGATGGAATAAATGAATGAATGTATTCATTTAACATGAAGCAGAAGCTTATTTTCCACTACTATATAATAATCATCATGAATGGCTTCATATTTATATCGTATATCTTTAACACATTCTTTACAATTTCCCACATACCCGGTATGTATATTTACACACCACAAAAACAAGAAAACATACATATTTACATATGTATATATTCACCATAGAAACTATGTTTAAATAATATTTAGTTTTTTTATTCTGAACTATGCTATTTTGTAGTGATTGAATGAATTAAGTTCTTTAACGTGTCCGGAAAGGAATAGGAAGAAGCGGAAGCTTATGTAATCCCTACCCCTTTTTCCACAACTATGTAATAATAATCACGAATGGCTTCATATTTATATCAATCCTGTGACAATGATTACATAATTGTCTTATTGTCAATATTATTACATAATCGTGGTTTCTTTGTTTAACCGCAATGAATTGCTAACATTAGCTAAGGGCTAAGCCTGTCGATGTTAATTGTTGATATTTTATTAGATATGCCAATTCGATTCACATTCGAATCGCGATTCAAGCTCTACCGATTCAAAATCGATTCATAAAATTCCAAAAATCGATTAATATTGTTTGTTTTTTTTTATTATTATTTTTTTATTGTATGTCTACTGCAATCACATGGGGGAAGTAACTACATGTACAGACTGTGAATAATTTTTTGAATCGAGAATCGTTTTTGAATCAAATCTTAAGCCTAAAAATCGATATTGAATCGAATCGTGACATTTTCTGAATTGTGCACCCATAGAAACTATGTTTAATAACATTTTGTTGATTTTTATCCTGAACTGTACTTTTCTTTGTAGCTGTCGGAGAGCAAGAAGAAGCTGGAGGACGACGTTGGAACAATCGACGGCCTGGAGGAGACAAAGAAGAAGCTGCAGAAGGACCTGGAGCTGGCCAGCCAGCGTCTGGAAGAGAAGACCATCGGCTTTGAAAAGATGGAGAAGACAAAGACCCGACTGCAGCAGGAGCTGGATGATCTAACTGTAGACCTGGATCACCAGAGACAGATCGTCTCCAGCCTGGAGAAGAAACAGAAGAAGTTTGACCAGGTGAGAACTAGAGATGTTTTTCTACACCGATACCAGTATCGGAAAAGCCTCCGATATTGCCTAAAATGCTGGTATCTGTATCGGCAAGTACTGGAGTTTATGCACCGATCCAATACCACGTAATTTAGCCCTGAAGAAAATCTACTTCAAGTAGTTTATTTATGGTCTTTTTCCATTATGACTCGCTCGTCAAACTAGATAAAATAAAGTTGTACGGCATTCGTTGTTTGTGTTTGTTCATGTTTCACAAAGAGTTTAACCTGAGCCAGGTTAAACAACAGTGATAGAAATCACATCACATCCATACAGGGTTAGTAGTATACAGCTGTTAAAACATATTACACAAAATATATGTATTTTTTTTAACACACTGGTATCGGATTGGTACTCGGTATCGACCAATACGCAAGTTCAGGTATCAGAATCGGGAAGGAAAGAATGGTATCGGAACATCTCATGTTAGAACGCACTTTTTTGGGGATATTCTGCTGGATTTTACAGATGTTTCTTCCGGATGGAAGTTTGTCTTAGATCTAATTTGAAATAGATCAAGATAGATAGATCTTTATTGCCATTGTGCTCAGAGTGCAATGAAAATCAGTTTTGCAGCTCTTCAGCAGTGTGCAAAAAAAATGAATAAATAGAACAAAGTTAAGTAAAATAGAACATAGACAAAGGCAACTAGAAAAAAATATGAAATAAGCAAAATATATACAAGTTATCTTAAATAGTAAAAAAAAAAATATTATAAAAAAGTGTCCTAAAATATACTACAATTTAATCCTCTATCTTTGCAGTTTAGATGGATTTTATTCATTTATTTCATCATTGATTGCAATACCGTTCTTACAAATTACAAATATGATTTTGACAAAATGCTGATCGGAAATCGGACATCCTGTTCCTCTGCAGATGCTGGCTGAGGAGAAGAGCATCTCGGCCCGTTATGCTGAAGAGCGGGACCGCGCCGAAGCGGAGGCCAGGGAGAAGGAGACCAAAGCTCTGTCCATGACCAGAGCTCTGGACGAGGCGCTGGAGGCCAAAGAGGAGCTGGAGAGGGTTAACAAGCAGCTCCGCGCTGAAATGGAAGATCTGATGAGCTCCAAGGATGACGTGGGCAAGAATGTGAGTGTCAAAGCGGGATTTATGCTTCTGCGGAGAAGCTTCACGCAGAGCTTTCTCCATAGCCTACGTAATTGGACTGAAGTTTATTCTTGTGCGTTGGTGTCTGCGTCGATCTCTTTCAGCATCAGAAATCAGAATCAGATGAGATATTACCACAATAAGTACACTTATGTGGAATTTGCCTCGGTGAAAGGTGCATACTAGGGGTGTGACGCAACACCCAGCTCACGAGACGAGACACGAGATTGGGTTCACAAGATCGAGAATTCAACACTATTTTACAGAAAACTACAATGAAGAAATAACACTGGAAAAATAGTCCTTTATTCAATCGAAAGTCCCAAAATGAAAACCGAGCACTGAAAGGTTTTGCCATAAACTCAAATGACTGGCTTCTCTCCTGTATAACTAACAGTTACACCATTATTTATTCCATATGTACAGTGGAGAGATAGTCTCTTCACTCAGAGGAAGTAGGCTACTCTAGTATCCATTTATGACCATTATAGGACGAAGGGAGAACATTTGTCTTTGTTTTCCTCGTTTGGGGGGGGGGAGATACTCTCTAACGTTCTAACGCTTTTTCTAACTTTTTTTCGTCTGCTATCACTCTGCAAAAGTAAACTCTGAGTCAACTTTGGAGAACGGCCGGGGGATCTTCTGCACTGATTTCAAGGCTGCTGCTCTGCACTTTTTACCTCGACTCGAGAAATCTGGTCACGTTTAATGTCGCGAGATCTCGTGGGGACAAGATCTCGTTACACCTCTAGTAAACAAACAAACAAACATAATTAAACATTAATATGAAATAAACAATATATACAGATGAGCAGAACCGTTTTAGAACGTTGCAGGGAAAAGTTGCAGCGGTCTGAACCGGCCCGTCTCAGCTCGACTCAAACCAGCTGATGGTGCCGCTGCGAGTCACGAGAACGTTAAGGACGTCACCTGTCCTGTTTCAACAGCCAATAGCGAAGTCAGCTACAAACTATAGAAGTAAAATGATCCATAATCTATCTTATTTCTATGTTACAAACTGTCAACGGGTCGAAATGAGTTTGAGACGGAGGCTGATCACATAAATAAAATGCTCTTTCTGCTGATTCAACACTAGAAATGCAACTGTAGCAAGCATCCCATCTCACTATCACTAACATTATCCACACCCATATTATGACGCAAAATGATGTATCCAGCTACAAAAAGCCTGAAAGTCGGAAGTTAGAACGGAAGTAGAAAGTGTCGTTGCTATGGAGCTGATACAAACATTGGTGTGAACTCTCAGGTTTTATAACGTTAGGTAGGGTTAGTGTTATCGTCTCGTCGAGAATCTTTGGTCTGAACTGGGCTTTATTGACCGTAGGATTTGCTGTGACAACTGAGCAGTAATCTCACTAATTCTCTCCTCTTCCCGTCAGGTCCACGAGCTGGAGAAGTCCAAGCGTACTCTGGAGCAGCAGCTGGAGGAGATGAAGACTCAGCTGGAGGAGCTGGAGGACGAGCTGCAGGCCACCGAGGACGCCAAGCTGCGTCTGGAGGTCAACATGCAGGCCATGAAGGCCCAGTACGAGAGAGATCTTCAGGGCCGGGACGACCAGAACGATGAGAAGAAGAGATCGCTGGTCAAGCAGGTGCAGAAGCACGCTTACCATTAGTCTGGCATTGCCAGACCTTACTCCACAGCGCTGTGGAGTAAGGTCTGGCTACACCACATATACATTCTGGGATAGGAGAAACAAAAAGCTCTGGGTTTTTTTACATTTCTTTAAACCAATCACAACGGTCTTGGGCGGCGCTAAGCTCCGGACGCAGCGACGGTGGCTCTGCAAAATAGTCTCGGGAAGGAACTTGTTTTGGTGGAACATTTGCACCCCGCAAAAGAAAACACCACATCCAATATTAAATGAAGTTAACTGTTGACACAATACAGTAACGTGAGCTATTTAAATGAGCTGGATAGATGGTTAAACCTCATTGGCTCTTACCAGTGTATCTCTGTGTGTACTTCATCCACAGCAATCCCACCAATCAGTCCCAAAACGTCCCAGTTAGAGAGGAAATGCCCTAAACATATTCTTTGTAAATCTTTACACTCATTCCCCGAGAGAACCAAGCAGACCTGCCTTGTTGCAAATTCAAAATTTTCTTCAAAACTTGACATTTTCAGTTTGCTGTTGTTTCCCGTAGCAAAGGGATTTTGAGAACACGCCAACACACAGAGAGCAGACATCTTGCGTGTGAGCCATGCGCCTGATGTCAGGCTTTATCCTGGAAATGTACTTTCATTGATCCAGACTACACTTAACATTACATCACAGTTTAATCCCACCACACTAATGCTGGCTCCCCCTCAGGTGCGAGAGATGGAGACGGAGTTGGAGGACGAGAGGAAGCAGAGAGCTTTGGCTGTCGCTGCTAAAAAGAAGCTGGAGATGGATCTGAAGGATATAGAGGGTCACATAGAAGGAGCCAACAAGGCTCGAGACGAAGCCATCAAACAGCTGCGCAAGTTACAGGTTACACTTCCTCATACATATTCTCCATTCAAACATTCTAAACAATGCCGTAGGCAGCCATCCTCAGCCATATGTTTTTTCCTTCAGGCCCAAATGAAGGACTACCAGCGAGAGTTGGAAGACGCCCGAGCTTCTAGAGATGATATTTTCGCCATATCCAAGGAAAATGAGAAGAAACTCAAGAGTCTGGAGGCTGAGATTGTACAGCTACATGAGGTGCAGACACTTTGTGATGTTTGTTATGCTATGTTAGGTATTGTGTATAGTTAGGGCTGGGAGGGTGTTGATTTCAGGTTGAAAGGTTTTAGTATTTCCCCTGGGTTGTCTGCTTTAGCTTGACAGATGGGTCGGCAAGGGAGATGTACCACTTTTAAAGCCGTTTGGCCTGTTACTCCCATTATTTCCTTACAAGCAAACGGAGTCAGGCGCAGTGCTCACTCCACATAAAACGCTACATTACATCATTTCCAGCAAACTTCACAGAGAACAGTGAGGGCAAAACTGCATCACCGATGTGTTTTAACCATACAGTTTATGGTATGACAAGGTTTCAACTGACTTTAGCATTTTAGATAACACACTCGACTGTCCTGCTGTTACAGACGTTGCCTCGTTCCTGGACAGTGCAATGCAGAATAAATGATGCATGTTTAGCTAATTATTTTTTGCTATTAAAAAAGGATTTTGGGGGAAACGCTGCTGTATATTCATGATAAAGCATTGAAAGGTCCCTCTCAGCGTTACATGATACACAAAGAAGTACTTGTGTTTAACCTTTGACCTTTCTCTGCAGGACCTGGCAGCATCTGAGAGGGGCCGGCGCCACGCGGAGCAGGAACGGGATGAGCTGCAAGATGAAATCTCAAACAGCACCTCTGGAAAGTAAGTGACCCTCACCCACGCGACCACGCCAAAATGTCTGTCGACAAATGCATCTCCTTGTTCATATTCTCTTTTAACCTGCTTGGGAAGCACCAGACAAATGAGGATTCTTATTATTTCGGTCATTGAGATGAATGAGGTAAAGAAAAAGAGAACAAAAACCATAATGATAATAGCGTTAAAAAGAACATGAGATACAGCAGAAAAAAGGGTAAAAAAAAATTATTCCAAAGGCGATAAAGCAAGACAGCCTAAATATCAAAAGATCATACATAATAAGTATAATCAAGACGTCATCCAGTTTATTCTACAATGTCAAATACACCGTACAAGCTACGTAAATCATTGTGCTCCAGAAGAGTGACATCAAGCTTATTTTTTTCTGATATATATGCTTCTAATATTAATTAAAGAACGTTCCCTTTCTGAGCCCTCAGGATAAACATTTAGACATAGTCTCGCATTTCCAGACCTTCCTCCACAGCGCTTTGGAGGAAGGTCTGGCTAGTCCACGCAGCCTTCCGGGATGGGAGAAAAACATGTTCTGGTTAATTGGCCTCTGCGAAACAGCCTCTACAAAAAATTCCAACAAAAAGAAAGCGGAAGGTGACGGACATCCGGCCGAAAAGAGGGACATCCGGTGGAATTTCCGGCAGCACCTGAACAATCCCTGAAGTGGAACGTCGTGGATATAGACTAGAGAAGACATAACTTGGGGTTAAAAGGAACCTTTTTACAAATAATTCAACTAACCAAATCAGAAAGCTTCTTCCAAAGGGAAATTGTATCTAGACCCTCCTGCCCCTGAGCTCTTTATCTTAAAAGCAGTGGTAGGCAGTATGTTTTGGCGTTGTTGGGCAAACGTGATAATAATAATAATAATAATAATAATAATAATCTTTCAGCGTATTGTAGTTAAAATGTTCTGAGAAAACAAGACTTCTGCACCTCCTCTTGGTTCTGTTTTCAGGCTTTAGATAATCTAGCCATGACAGGAGGCTTTGGCAAATCACGGGTCATTTCAGAGAGAGAAAGCGTTCCTATTGGCTGCTCTGCGCATGCAGAAAGAGAGGGGAGGGGGAGGGCTGCAGGAAGAGGTCCCACTCTGCTTGAAATTCTGGCGTTTTGTTTGCTTTCTACCAGAGCTGGAAAGTAACAAGTTAAAATTACTCATGTTACTGTAATTGAGTAGTTTGTTTGTGTACTTTTACTTTTTAAAGCAGTTTTTAAAACCTTTACTTTTACTTTTACTTAAGTATGTTTTGCTTGAAGTATTGTACTTTGCTACATTTTAAATCACATCCGTTACTGAGTAAAAAAAAGTAAATAAAAAAGCTCTTTAACATTGTTTTATATCTGTCAACAAACTCTAATGGAAAGCGGCTTTGTTCCCTCATCAAATTAGTCTAGCTCCGCCCTCCTACGTACTTCCGCTCAATTTTCATTTTCCTTCAGTACTCCGTCTGGGTTTGCGGTATATTCTTGGGTTTTCTCCGACCAAATATTTGGCGGTCCGATCAGCGAACAGAGGGAGTGGCTGAGAACAATGAGAACACGTTGTGTTCCGTAATGGCGGCGGAGAAAGATGTGAGCAAAGTCATTCGGTCCGTTGTGGCAACGCTGCCGAATATCCAGAAGTTAAAGCCCGAGCAAGAACAATCTTTGCTGAGTTGTGTTGGTGGCCATGATGTTGTGGCCCTCCTCCCCACGGGGTTCGGGAACAGTTTGATTTTCCAGCTCGCTCCGTTAGTGGTGAAGGAGTTGGCTAAGGCTAACGCTAGCGATGCTAAGCTGATAGTTGTCGTCATCTCCCCTCTTGTTAGCCTGGTCCTACCAGACAGTACGTAGGAGGGCGGAGCCAGGCTACCAGAGTGGCACTGGGCAGATCCAATAGTTTTAAACTTCAACAGAGTACCCGCCTTCAAGGAAGTTAACACTTTGTGGAGAGAGGCCAGACTCTCTGGACTAATGAAATGGACCAGAGTCTGGTAGGACCAGGCTAATGGACCAGAGTCTGGTAGGACCAGGCTAATGGACCAGAGTCTGGTAGGACCAGGCTATCATCAAATCACAAAATACTGTATAAATGAGATATTAAATAAGTATAAATATAAAAAAGTATATCTCCCCCTGCTGTTAAAAAGTAACTAAGTAACTTTTACTTACTTACTAGTACATTTTAAATGAACAACTTTTTACTTGTACTTAAGTAAAAGTTCATTAAAGTATTAGTACTTTTACTTAAGTAGAATATTTGTATACTCTTTCTACCTCTGCTTTCTGCCCACTGCAACTTTAACTCTTTCTCTGTGTGTGCCAGGTCTGCTCTGATGGATGAGAAGAGGAGGCTGGAGGCTCGCATTGCTCAGCTGGAAGAAGAGCTGGAAGAGGAGCAGGGTAACATGGAGCTCCTCAACGACCGCTTCAGAAAGACAACTATGCAGGTGCAGGTTCTGAGTTAGCAGAATTAGAGAACATCTTAAATGATCATCCTTATTTTTTTATTAAACTAATATTACATCCAGCAATTTGTAAAAAATTAAATAAAATTAGCCTGTACAAAATTGGTCAGAAAGACAAATCATTGGAAAATGCAAGACAGAGGACGGCCAATTACTTCATGTCCTGTGGTCCTGTGATAAGGTTCAGGAATTTTGGACCAGGATACATGATAACCTATGTCTGATAGCAGGGACCCAGGTTCCATTCAGCCCAAGATTATTGGTTCTAGGAGATGGGTCAGTCCTAAGTGGGATGGATAAGCACATAAGAAGCTGGGTCCAGACTAGTTTAATGACAGCCAGATTATTTGGAGTGGATGGAGGAAGGAAGGGGTGCCGTCAATCCAGGAGTGGGCTTGTGAGATGACTAGGGTGGTGGCGTCTGAAAAAGATGTCATATAAATAAAGTTTTCCAAATTGGATGTCTATACTAGAAAATGGGGAAAGTACCTGAACTTTCTGGAGCGCTCCTAGGAAGCTTTGTGCTGGAGAGAGATGTGTATGATGGGTTTATGGTGTTGTCATTTATACATATGTTTATTTGGTTTATTGTCTATTTTGTAGGGCTGTCCTCGACTAAAGAAATTCTTAGTCGACTAACACTTATATGATTTTGTCGATTAATCGATTAGTTGATGTAATCGACAGAGCTGTGCTCTTTGAGAGGTGGTTAAGACTAGAAAAGCACAATATAAATGTAGTTAATGAACCATCTGTAAAACTGAGTTTCTCCACAATTAATCCTGCAAAAGCACCACTTTAAATCTTGTGTTTACCAGAAATGTGCTCATAAGTTTCTTGGAAATGAGTAATTAAGCATGAATAAGCATAAAAAATGACTCATCAACTAAAGAAATCTTAGTCGACTAAGACCAAAACGACCGATTAGTCGACTAATCGACTAAGAGGTGGCAGCCCTACTATTTTGTTACTATTTTGTTGTATTTTGTTAAAAAATAAAAATAAAAAAATGTTATTAACAACAAAACTTAGGCTGTACAAAATAATGAAAATCAGATGAAGTTCCATTACCGCCCCCTCCCTGCCCCTCAGGTGGACACCCTGACTACAGAGCTGAGTGCAGAGCGCAGCACGGCCCAGAAGAGCGAAAACGCTCGCCAGCAACTGGAGCGTCAAAACAAGGAGCTGCGGGCGAAGCTGGGCGAGCTGGAGGGTTCTGTGAAGAGCAGGTTCAAGGCCTCCATCACTGCCCTGGAGGCCAAGATAGCACAGCTGGAGGAACAGCTGGAGCAGGAGGCCAAGTGAGAACTCAATACACTTTTATACTTGCTTAGATGGATGGATGGATGAGGATGGATGGGGATGGATGGATCGATGGATGGATGGATGGATGGATGGATGGATGGATGGATGGATGGATGGATGGATGGATGGATGGATGGATGGATGAGGATCGGTGGATGGATCGATGGATGGACTTTATTAATCCCAAACTGGGAAATTACTGTGTTACAGCAGCAAGTTACCAGAACATACACACTCTCACACACAAAGAATGTACATGTATATACAAGTGTAGAATAAAATGTACAACTTAAATACATAGTATATAAAACAAAATAAAATATGTACAATATTTAATATGAAGTAACCAGTGTGCAAGTAGCATAATAGTGCGATATTGTAACGTATGAGTTAACTCACACACAAAACCTAAACTAACAGTTAAAAAATAGAAACTAGGCTAAAATATGAGATTGATTAAAACACATTTAGGGGTTTTTACCTGTAACGCTGAATCTTGTCTTGTTTTTTTGTAACGGTCCCTTGTTCTCCACTGAAAGGGAGCGAGCAGCAGCCAACAAGACTGTGAGGAGGACCGAGAAGAAGCTGAAAGAAATCTGTATGCAAGTGGAGGATGAGCGTCGCCATGCAGACCAGTTTAAAGAACAAGTATGTCTGACACTGACATTAACTCTGAGGTTGTGATAGGCTGTTTGCAAGCTTTTTCCACAGTTTGCTACCCGGCCCTTACAAAATGTTTAGCCCCTCTGTGGTTTTAAAAGAGATCAATCACGATAATTGCTTTATTTATATTTATAACCATTAACAAACCTACTTCACCTTTCTACAATCCAGATCAGAAACTGACAATGCTGCCCCAAAATGGTGTCCTTTTGAACACATTTTGTATTTCTTGGTGATGTATTTTCTTGTATTTGTGTGTGTGTGTGTGTGTGTGTGTGTGTGTGTGTGTGTGTGTGTGTGAAGGTGGAAAAGGCTAGCTCTCGTATGAAGCAGCTGAAGCGTCAGCTGGAGGAGGCGGAGGAGGAGGCCACGAGGGCCAACGCCTCACGCAGGAAACTGCAGAGAGAGCTGGACGACGCCACCGAGGCCAGCGAGGGTCTGAGCCGCGAGGTTCACACACTCAAGAACCGCCTCAGGTACGCTGGGGCAGACGGAAGCATCCACTATCTCACAATTCATCATTTTATTTTTTATTTTATGAATGTTTTTGAAGTTTCAAAAAACCTCCCACACACTGTCTAACTTGCATAAAATATACAGTATAAAGTTTAATAGTAGACAACGTATTGGTACTAGACCACCTTCAGGCAAATATGGCCATTTTGCCTGAAGATGGTCTATTACCGAAACGTTGCCTGCCATTAAACTTTATATATTTTTTGCAAGTTAGACAGTGTGCGGGAGTTTCTTTGCAACTTTTGACCTGCTTGTCCCCCTGTCTCACGTTGTAGATGTGCAAAGTATTTTTCTGTACATGATTGTTTTAAAGAAAGCTTTATTCATGTAGGTCTATTTTTTATTATTTATTATAACTGGCCATGTATATTAAGTCAATATTGGCCCGTTAAGTCAGCAACTACAGTGATATACTCCACTTACAGAGTGTTTTCTTGTTGGCCGAATTAGACTTTTTGTCAGGACTGTGTAGGCAGGTAAAGACTGATGGATTGGGCGCCCGGATAGCTCAGTTGGTAGAGCAGGCGCCCATATATAGAGGTTTACTCCTCGACGCAGCGGGCCGGGTTTGGTTCCGACCTGCGGCCCTTTGCTGCATGTCATTCCCCCCTCGTCCTCACCCTTTTCATGTCTTCATCTGTTCTGCCTAAAAAAAAAAAAAAAAAAGACTGTGATGGATTGGCATCTCTCTGACCCTTTCATCAGTTTTGGGAAACTTTTCCCATTCTTATTGATTCGTGTAGTTCCAGCAGAGCTCCACCCAACTTCAACCTGAGCAGAGGTTTAATCAGCCAGAAGAATTGGAAACACCTCTGTGGCTGTACAGGGACTTTAAAGATAACTTCAGATACGCCTAATTTAGTTGAAGTTATCTTTATAAAAATGTTACAGACTTTATGTTGGTAATATCATTAAAGCATTAGAATACTGGCCCTTATGAAACCTGAGTGGGAATGAGTCTTTCAAGTGCTGCCGTAGAAACCTCCCTGTGTCTGATTTATGAAATGTTCACACAACGTCTGAATGAGCTGTGAATTATTAAGTGGACCCAGCTGCTTAACTTAGCTCCTTAAAAATGAGCAGTTACATTTTCTGAGCAGATGTTACAAAAATGTTTTGACTGCAAGATGAATATTAATTGTGGTAAAGAAATGAGCATTTGAACATTTGTTGGCTTGATGAATGAGTGACATTTTGCTTTTTACCTTCCCTTTACCTCCGCTCCTCCTCTTTCTCCTGCAGGCGTGGCGGCCCCATCAGCTTCTCCTCTAGTCGCCCAGGCCGACGCCAGCTTCAGGTCGAGGGAACTTCTTTGGACCTCCTGTCCGACGATGAGCTGGAAAACAAGATCACCGACAACAATGCCAATGAGACGCCGCTGCCCCAGCCGGAGTAGAAGAGAGAAAGCCTTACATGTTGCTCTCCCATCTGCACATCACCTCTCAGCCCCGACACAAATACTTAGACCCTCTCAGCTTGAATAGGGACCCTCTTCTTGCTCGCTCTGGCCCATGTCTGTATAGATCTGTTCCCTCCAAACACATGCAGCATGATCTAAGCAAGATAAAAAACACATATTCCTAGCCTTACTCCTCAACCCTAAACCTTAGCACACACCAGCAGTTGGACCCCCAACGCTCTCTTTACCGCCCCACTTAAAGGCGTAAGAAACACTACTCTGCCTTACCCCTCCGTCTCAAGCTGCAGGGCTGTAAAAGCAACTTCCGTCATGGGAGTAAAGACTACTTTAATAACCTGAATGGAAGATGAGCTGCATCACAGATAGAAGTACACCTGTGCATATGTTGTCAACTAAAAAAGCCATTTCAAAAAGAAAGAATACCTCTGCATTTGGTTTATTGGTCAGTGAAATTTTCCTTCTTTTTGAAATGGATCTTCGGGGATTTAATTCCCCGCACCACAAAGGAGACCAAGCAAGTGGTGAACGTGTTGCTGTCTACTCATCGTCAATTAAAAAGCCCCCTGATAACAGAAAAACATAAACGTTCCCCGGTTGGACCAGTATTTAGCTGTTTAAAATGCTTCCAAATGTTAAAATAATAGCATTGTAATATTGGAAATGAACAAATTGTGATGAAAGCTGAAACTTTCTGTTTCTATTTTTGCATCAATCTACAATTTACAGTATGTCCATCATATGAATCTGTTTAGTTTTAGTTAGTTGAACTGTAACTGCAACGTATTTTTCCAGTCCTATGCCAGGGATTGTTTGCTTGCATATGAATATAGAAATGTGACTGTAAGCTGCCTTGTCGCCTCAGCGCTTCAATCCGTTGCTCTTTGACAGTATTGTTTTCTCATGATGATGTTTGACAGTAGGTCAGTGTTGACTTGTAATTATTTGGAACTAATGTTCTTTTGCTTACTACTTCTCTTTCTGTGCCTTTTTCCGCTCAGTCTCAGTTCAAAACCCATTTATGCCACATATGCTGTTCATATACTGAACCATGCGTAATTTCATGAAGGTATTTTCATAAAATATTCATACATTTGCATATGTAATGAGCTATCAGTGGGAAACTGATTTTCTTTCATTTGTATGTCCTGCTACAGCTCCTCATGATGATTGATACGTCAAAGCGTGCGGGACTCTTTGTAGATGGGTGCGATGACTTTTCTTATTGATAACTTTTATACTTTTTGAGTTATTACTATTTAAAAACAATCCAATAGACAGCAACTGTATTTATATCTCTGCTATTGTACTCAGTACAAACTCCATTCATGTTTCAAAAATGCTCAGTATTGCACACTGATCAGCTGTACCTATGATCGTTACCATGACTTGTACAGTTCATGAGTTATAGGAGCTATATATGATGCATTAAAGTCTATGGAGCCCAGTTCACATTGTATTCATAACTCACCAGTTCACAAACTCTGTTCATTGAAGTAGTCCGTGATGATGCTGTTTACATTTTATGAGTTATGAGCCGTCACATTTGTAATGTTATCCAATTTAAAACTTTGGCAGAAAAAAAGCCAATCAGCATGACAGCAATCACACACATGTTCAGAGGCAGAGCGGGGTGCTTCCGGGCCTCCAGCCCTAAATGTTTTCTCAAAAGCCCCCGAATCTTTTAGGGTTTTTAAAATAACTTCAACTTTTTTTTTTTCATTCTGACTGGACCGGCAAATCAGTGGAGCAAAAGTAAAGTTTCTGGGAAAATGTCACCATTCATTCTTTAAACCCTAATAAAAATGCTTTCAAGATTAGTAATGCGGTTTACGCCAAATTCCTACCCAAACTACATTATGTAACTTAAAAAATAGAAGCCTCCGACAGTTTTTTTCACCCTTCTTGGTGGCAGGAGTGAAAATGAGTCTTCCTCAACATTTGTTCTGGTTTCAGAATGATGAAGACAGCTGGAGAACAATTAAAAACAAAATAGGATGTTGGCTCTACTGTGTGTGTGTGCGTGTGTGTGTGTGTGTGTGTGTGTGTGTGTGTGTGTGTGTGTGTGTGTGTGTGTGTGTGTGTGTGTGTGTGTGTGTGTGTGTGTGTAAGGTATGTTTACTCAAGTTCTGTACTTAAGTACTGGTACAATCCATTTTCTAGTACTCTATACATTGTAGTTTTTACTCCATTTTTTTTTACACACATTTACTCAACAGCTATAGTTAGTTGCTTTTAAGATTATGATTTGTATTGTTAAAAAAACAAACATGATAAATGTATAAAATACAATGTATTGTTAAAGATAAACCAGTGGTGAACCTTGTTGGCTGGTGGCACCTTAACACAAATCTGTGTCCCAATGCGTCCTCTGGTCACATCTGGGATTAGTTGTTTACAGTTCCATTAAAGAGAGACATACATTTTAGTTGCATTTAAATAACTGCTTTAGGCCCAACACGTTGAAATTATACAATATTTCACAAAACAAACAGCAAAGATAAGAGACAAGTCAAAAAGATTGTGTTCAAATCTGTGGTCTCACTCGATGCATTAGTATTGACAATTAACGTAGCATAATATATTAGTCGGCCCATTTTTCTACAAAACAAGTACTTTGAAAACTCTCACTTAGATTTTGCTTATGATATTTCTGCATATTCACTCAAGTACATAACATCCTTGTAATCTTAAATGCTAAATAATACCAAAATCATTTATTAAGATCATACACCATCTGAAGAGTAAAACAGCCTGACCAATCAGGGCCTAAGGCTGTCAAAGACAATCAAAGACAATAATATTTTTCTAATACAAATGGAGGTCACTTTCTCCAAAACACACAGCGAAATGAACGTGTTGTTCTCGGACAGAGAGGAGATAATGTGTCGGTAATCCTTCCTCATGTGACTCATAGTAATAATCACTTCATAACGAAGAGAGACGTCTGTGTTGGAGCAGGTGAGCTGCTCAGTCCGCAGAACCTCCCCAACATATATCATCAACATCCTCCGGTAAGTGTCTGCAGCCTGATGCTGTGCCAAGGTTTTTTTCTTAATTGTTTTATTAATTGAGATGGGAAGCAGTTGCGTCACTTATTACACAGATGCACATTTGATTTACTGCACTGACCAATTACCTGTGATGTCTTGACATTTAGTTAAACTGAATATTTTAGTGGCAAAACCTTTGGAAAGTGCCTCTGCATCAGTGCGCCTCCCTGTAAACATGCGTGCCAGACGTGCTATAAATGTGCCGGAGGTGGTTGTTCATAGAAAATAATTTGCTATTATCTGTCAATAGAGACAAAAAAACAAACAGCAACAATGCACGCAGTTAATTGCAGGGTTCAGTAAATTGCCGCAACACAGTCGTGACCTTTATTCATTCATCGACATCAAATATTCAAATGCAAATGAGCTGGTGGATCACAGGCAGGAAAGCTGTCCTATAAATACACACACCAACCAGCCTGTTCCTCCTCGCAGGGCCTGACAGAGGTGATCCTGCAGAGAGGCAGAGAACAACACAGGAGGAGAAGTTTTTTTTTGGAGGGGAGAGAGTGTAAAGTCGTATGATGTCCGTTGTTGGCGCACAGCCTTTCATCAAACCAATGCAGCCAACACCTTCTGTTTCGCCTGGCGTCCAAAGGAGACACACACTTCCCGCAAGCGAAGTCCGACCGCTCAACACGCAGGATGCCATAAGCGTCTTTGAGATCGAGCGAGAAGGTAAGTGACCCGTCTTATCCGTCACACAGTGAGGCAGAAATCCGCTCTGCTGAATCCGCTGTCAAGTTTCGCTGAGTCGATAGAGGACTTTGCGTAAAACCATGTGTGGCATCGACAGATTTAATTCTCTCTTTGCATTTAATTTAGTCAGTGGTCATATATTCTTTTTAAAGATGTTACATCTGTATTCGACATTCAGCACAGTGTTTATTGGGTAATTTGCGCCGCCTTTAGTGTGCGTAAAAGTAGGACCAAACATTTTTTGCGCACGGTCATTCTCTCTCTCTCTCTCTCTCTCTCTCTCTCTCTCTCTCTCTCTCTCTCACTCATTTTCTTTCTTTCTCTCTCAGCATTTATCTCAGTGTCAGGTGAGTGTCCTCTCCACCTGGACGAGGTGCGTCATTTCCTCACACTGTGTCCGGAGCTGTCCATGGGCTGGATTGAGGAGGGCCGGCTGGTGGCTTTTATCATCGGCTCTCTCTGGGACCAGGACAGACTCACTGCAGTAAGACACCCTGCACCTTCCCAACTCATCATTTATAAGTGGTCATCACACACACACACACACACACACACACACACACACACACACACACACACACACACACACACACACACACACACACACAGACACATATGATCAGTAATTGTGATCTCTAACCCCTTTGCTCCAGGACGCACTGACTCTCCACAAACCCCGCGGCTCCACCGTCCACATCCACATCCTCGCCGTCCATCGCACCTTCAGGCAGCAGGGCAAAGGTAACATTCTGCTGTGGCGTTACCTGCAGTATCTCCGCTGCCTGCCCAACGTGCGCCGAGCAGTGCTCATGTGCGAAGACGACCTCATTCCTTTCTACCGCAAGTCAGGCTTCAAGGTGCTGGGGCGCTGCGCCATCACCGTGGCCAACATGACGTTCACTGAGATGTGGTACCCCATCAGCGGCCACGCGTACATGCGGCGCAACAGCGAAGCCATCCGTTTCCCTCAGCATCTCTTGACTCAGCATCCCTTGACTCTGCCACTGCCAAAGACTGACGAACAGGCTGATGTATGACATGGTGATGTTTGTCACTTAGATGTCTGCACAGGTTGTCTTTCATTTTAAGGTCCCATATTATGCTCATTTTCAGGTTTATACTTGTATTTTGGGTTTCTACTAGAACATGTTTAAAAAACACATTTTTATCATACTCTCTGTCTGAAATTACCTGTGTGTGTGTGTGTGTGTGTGTATATATATATATATATATATATATATATATATATATATATATATATATAGTTGTGACATCACAATCATATGAAAGTCCTGATGGCTCGTTTAAAGGCATAGTTTCTGAATACATTTCTATGTGAATTGAGCATTTCGATACTTTCACAGTATTAATAGAGCACCTCGACCTGCTTTATAATAAAAAGAATACTCACGTTTCTCACTTTTTACAATATGGGACCTTTAACATCAGTGTTGCACTCGGTCAGGTTCTTTCTGTTTAAGTGTCTGTAAGACCTTTTTTCTCTTGTCTCATACTGAAACTATTGTGTGTAAAATTATCTTACTGTGTACAATAAAAGCAAGAATGTACTATATGTATTATATGTAAGGTCACTTTGTTAGACTCCATGCTGTGTTTACCACTCACCTGTGAGAGGAGTACTGTGTTGACAAGTAACTGGAGTTACACTGCGTAGACATTTGGACATTAAGCTGTCTCCTGCTTAGCACCTTTCTGGGCTCTCCACAACTGTGGACTGACGTCAGCAACCAGGCTTTAGCTGCTCAACCCCAGCTCCTCCAGCACTATTAAGGGGGCTTTAGCTATAGTAAACAGAGGAATTAGAAGGGCCTGCACATCCAGACTTTGTATTGTGATGGGGTTTTTTTGTTATGTATTAATTCCTGCACAATTTCAATTACATTTTTTATACTGTTTTTAAGGTGAAAATTAATGTTTTTGAGTTTATCTGACACAAAATATAAATTCTGTACATGTGCACTGATTGACCAGTCTAATTAAACATTCCCTTGAAAACTTCATTATGACTATTACATATAACATATACATGTCATTTAGCTGACGCTTTTTTTCCAAAGTGACTTACAATTGCTATATGTCAGAGGTCGCACACCTTTGGAGCAACTAGGGGTTAAGCGTCTTGACACATTGGTTGATGTATCGCAGTGGAAATCGAACCTGGATCTCCCACACCAAAGGCATGTGTCATATCCTATATTCTGTAGTATAATATAACAGTCAGTCAGTATCTTCACATAGCTCTGAACTGTACCTCTGGAGACTTAGGTCACACACTGGGACGTCTTGTGCTTTTGAATGGAGCTTTAATCCAGGATACAGTCACCCTGTAATCCACTAACGTGCCAGGGTGAGCAGCTCCCGCCCCCTCTCAAACTAAGTGGTCACTTCAAAAATGAGAACTTTAATTAGCATTTTGAGCAGGGTGAAGGTGTTTGAAGTCTGATGCAAATATTGCCCCAAATATGCATTATTTCCCAACCAAGGAAGAAGAATCGGACACCATAAAGTATGCAGCCTACGAAGTGGCAGTGAAAGTCTCCATTGAAACAGATGAAGTAGGTCTAAACCACACTATATTTTACAGAGACCCAACAATTCCCCCATGAGTAATTGCAATTAGTGCGGCTTTCGACATACTATATTATGACTTTTTCATGACTTTTTTTGACATAATATACTATCACTTTTTTATGACTTTTTTCGACATACTATTCTATGACTTTTTAAGAATTTTTTCGACATACTATACTATGACTTTTTTCAACATACTATACTATGACTTTTTTATGACTTTTTTCGACATACTATACTATGACTTTTTATGACTTTTTTCAAAATATTATACTATGATTTTTTTTGACATGCTATACTATGACTTTTTTATGACTTTTTTCGACATACTATACTATGACTTTTTTCAACATACTATACTATGATTTTTTTTGACATGCTATACTATGACTTTATTCAACATACTATACAATTACTGTTTAAGACTTTTTTCGACATGCTATACTATGACTTTTTTATAATTTTTTCGACAGGTTATATAATGACTTTTTTCGATTTACTATACTATGACTTTTTTATGACTTTTTTCGACATACTATACTATGACTTTTTTTGACATACTATACTATGACTTTTTTAATGATATACTGTACTATGACTTCTTTTCGACTTTTTCGACATACTATATTTTTACTTTTTCATGACTTTTTTTGACATACTATACTATGACTTTTTTCGACATGCTATACAATGACTTTTTTATGACTTTTTTCGACATACTATTCTATGACTTTTTAAGAATTTTTTCGACATGCTATACTATGACTTTTTTACAACTTTTTTCGACATACTATACTATGACTTTTTTACAACTTTTTTCGACATGCTATACTATTACTTTTTTCGACATGCTATACTATGACTTTTTTACAACTTTTTTCGACATGCTATACTATGACTTTTTTACAACTTTTTTCGACATACTATACTATGACTTTTTTATGACTTTTTTCGACATACTATTCTATGACTTTTTAAGAATTTTTTCGACATACTATACTATGACTTTTTTCAACATACTATACTATGACTTTTTTCAACATACTATACTATGACTTTTTATGACTTTTTTCGACATACTATACTATGACTTTTTTTGACATACTATACTATGACTTTTTTAATGATATACTGTACTATGACTTCTTTTCGACTTTTTCGACATACTATATTTTTACTTTTTCATGACTTTTTTTGACATACTATACTATGACTTTTTTCGACATGCTATACAATGACTTTTTTATGACTTTTTTCGACATACTATTCTATGACTTTTTAAGAATTTTTTCGACATGCTATACTATGACTTTTTTACAACTTTTTTCGACATACTATACTATGACTTTTTTACAACTTTTTTCGACATGCTATACTATTACTTTTTTACAACTTTTTTCGACATGCTATACTATGACTTTTTTACAACTTTTTTCGACATGCTATACTATGACTTTTTTACAACTTTTTTCGACATACTATACTATTACTTTTTTCGACATACTATACTATGACTTTTTTCGACATGCTATACTATGACTTTTTTACAACTTTTTTCGACATGCTATACTATGACTTTTTTACAACTTTTTTCGACATACTATACTATGACTTTTTTACAACTTTTTTCGACATACTATACTATTACTTTTTTCGACATACTATACTATGACTTTTTTATGACTTTTTTCGACATACTATTCTATGACTTTTTAAGAATTTTTTCAACATACTATTCTATGACTTTTTAAGAATTTTTTCAACATACTATACTATGACTTTTTTCAACATACTATACTATGACTTTTTTCAACATACTATACTATGACTTTTTATGACTTTTTTCAAAATATTATACTATGATTTTTTTTGACATGCTATACTATGACTTTATTCAACATACTATACAATTACTGTTTAAGACTTTTTTCGACATGCTATACTATGACTTTTTTATAATTTTTTCGACAGGTTATATAATGACTTTTTTATGACTTTTTTCGACATACTATACTATGACTTTTTTCGACATACTATACTATGACTTTTTTCGACATACTATACTATGACTTTTTTCGACATACTATACTATGACTTTTTTAATGATATACTGTACTATGACTTCTTTTTGACTTTTTCGACATACTATACTCTGACTTTTTTTGACATACTATACTATGACTTTTTTCGACATGCTATACAATGACTTTTTTATGACTTTTTTCGACATACTATTCTATGACTTTTTAAGAATTTTTTCGACATACTATACTATGACTTTTTTCGACATACTATACTATTACTTTTTTCGACATACTATACTATGACTTTTTTACAACTTTTTTCGACATACTATACTATGACTTTTTTCACCATGCTATACTATGACTTTTTTATAATTTTTTCGACAGGATATACTATGACATTTAATGATATACTGTACTATGACTTCTTTTTGACTTTTTCGACATACTATGTCTTTTTCATGACTTTTTTTTATATAATTTACTATGACTTTTTTCAACATACTATACTATGTCTTTTTTATGACTTTTTTCGACATACTATACACTGACTTTTTTCAACATACTATATATACTATGACTTTTTTCGACATGCTATACTATGACTTTTTTATAATTTTTTCGACAGGTTATATAATGACTTTTTTCGATTTACTATACTATGACTTTTTTATGACTTTTTTCGACATACTATACTATGACTTTTTTCACCATGCTATACTATGACTTTTTTATAATTTTTTCGACAGGCTATACTATGACTTTTTTCGACATACTATACTATGACTTTTTTAATGATATACTGTACTATGACTTCTTTTTGACTTTTTTTGACATGCTATACTATGACTTTATTCGACATACTATACAATTACTTTTTAAGACTTTTTTCGACATGCTATACTATGACTTTTTTATAATTTTTTCCGACAGGTTATATTATGACTTTTTTCGATTTACTATACTATGACTTTTTTTATGACTTTTTTCGACATACTATTCTGTGACTTTTTTATGACTTTTTTCGAAATGCTATACAATGACTTTTTTTTTTTTAAACATTTTTCGACATGCTATACTATGACTTTTTTTTGACATAAGATTAGATTAGATTCAACTTTATTGTCATTGTGCAGAGTACAAGTACAAAGACAACGAAATGCAGTTTGTGTCCAACCAGAAGTGCAAAAAAAGCAGAAAAGTGCAATGTGATATACAAGTATAGACAGGTGGTGCATAGGTAGGACAAGAAATATATTGCAGTGTTATAAGAGCAGAATAAATATGGCTATTTAATATGAACAATATATGAACAACATGTACAGATATGTGCAATGTGGTAGCAGTGACATTATACTAGTAGTAAGAATAATATAGATATATGCATTGTATTAACAGAATATATAATAAGAGAAACAGAATAAAAATGGATATTCTGAATGAACCATATAGACAGATATGTACATTATGTACAGCTACGTGCAGTGTGGTAACATTATAAGCAGTCGTGGTAACATTATAATGACATTCTATACTATGACATTTTTTGACATACTGTACCATTACTTTTTATAACATACTTTACTATGACTCTTTTCGACATACTATACTATGACATTTTATGATTTTTTTTGACATACTATACTATGATTTTTTTCGACATGCTATATTATGACTTTTTTCAACACACTATACTATCCCTTTTTATGACTTTTATCAACATACTGCACTATGACTTTTTTCGACATACTATACAATAACTTTTGAAGACTTTTTTCGACATACTATACTATGACTTTTATTGATATACTATACTATGACTTTTTTTCGACATGATATACTGTGACTTTTGTATGACTTTTTTTGACATGCCATACTACGGCTGTTTTTATGATTTTTTTTCGACATACTGTACTATGACTTTTTCATGACTTTTTTCGACTAGCTATACTATGACTTTTTTATGACTTTTTTTCAACATACTATACTATGATTTTTTTATCAACCCTTATTTGGGTGGCTAAAAGTGTCAGCTCAATGACATGTAATGTTATGACTTACTATACTTTTATACTTTTTTATACATAATATAATATGCCTTTTTTCAACATGCTATACTGTGACTTTTGTATGACTTTTTTGACATGCTATACTACGGCTGTTTTTATGATTTTTTTTCGACATACTGTACTATGACTTTTTCATGACTTTTTTGACATGCTATAAAATTACTTTTTTATGACTTTTTTCGACATAGTATACTTTGGCTTTTTTTTTAAACTTTTTTCGACTAGCTATACTATGACTTTTTTTAATGACTTTTTTTCAACATACTATACTATGATTTTTTTACCAACCCTTATTTGGATCTGCTGGCTAAAAGTGTCAGCTCAATGACATGTAATGTTATGACTTACTATACTATGATTTTTTGATGACTTTTTTCGACATACTATACTATGACTTTTTTCATCATGCTATACTATGATTTTTTTTCAACATGCTATACTATGACTTTTTTCAACATACTATACTATGACTTTTTTATGACTTTTTTCGACATACTATATGACTTTTTATGACTTTTGATAACAATGCAGCATGGTGGCCCAATGGTTAGCTCTGTGGCTTCACAGCAAGAAAGTACAGGGTTTGAACCCAGGTAGGCCCGGTCCTTTCTATGTAGGGTGCATGTTTCTTCATGCGGTGCTCCTATTTCCTCCACCCTTTAATTGGAAGTCCCTTTGGATAAAAGTATCAGCTAAATGACATGTGATGTTATGACTTTTTTCAATATACTATGATATTTTTCAACATGGTATATGACTATAGTATAGTCTATGACTTTTTTATGACTTTTTTCAACATACTATACTATGATTGTTTTTATGTCTTTATGACTTTTTTCGACATGCTAGTCTATGAGTTTTTTTTGACATACTATACAATGACTTTTTTCGAAATACTATACTATGTTTTTTTATGATTTTTTTTTTGATATACTATACTATGACTGTTTTTGACATTTCATACTATGACTTTTTTTTCAATATACTCTACTATGACTTTTTTATGTCTTTATGACTTTTTTCGACATATTATACTATGACTTTTTAATGACTTTTTCAACATACTATAATATGACTTTTTTCAACAAAGTGTACTATGACTTTTTAATGACTTTTTATAACACACTCTTTTCTTTTTTCTCTTTTGGACATGCCATATTAAAACTTTTTTATGATCTTTTTAGACATTCTATACTATGACTTTTTTTTACTTTTTTCAACATAATATAATATGCCTTTTATATGACTTTTTTTAACGTACTATACCTTTTTATGACTTTTTCAACATACTATAATAGGACTTTTTTCGACATGCTGTACTATGACTTTTTAATAACTTTTTTTTACATAATATAATAGGACTTCTATGACGTCACAGTCATATTATACTATGACTTTTTTATGATTTTTTTCGATTGGCTATACAATAATTTTTTTCGACATGCTATACTATGACTTTTTTTGACATACTATAAAATGACTTTTTTTTACGACTTTTTTTGACATTATTTCGATAGTATACTATGGCTTTTTATGGCTTTTATCGACATGCTATACTATGACTTATTTCGACATTTAAACTTTTTTTACTTTTCAGCATACTATACTATGACTTTTTGATGATTTTTTTTGGATATTATATACTATGACTTTTTTCGACATATGCTATACTATGACTTTTTATGACTTATTCGACTTACTATGCTATGACTTTTTTATGATTTTTTTTCGACATACTATACTTTGACTTTTTTATGATTATTTTCAACATACTATAGTATGACTAGAGAAGCCACCAGGGTGGTATCTTGAAGTATCACTACCAAAAATCCACTGTCCTACAAGGATCCCAGGGCAGGATATTGATCTGAGGTATTTTAGCACTGTCGACAAGTTAACATGTCATCAGAAAATCTCGGTTTTATGCTAAAAAGCACAAATTAATTGTGTTTTTTTCTCTCAGGAATCTGAGCTAGTTCAGGTTGAGATTCATTTAGTAAATCTCACTGGTTAAGTGGACTTTGTGGAGGTTGATTATGGCGATAAAGAAAAGAGAAATCTGCAAAAAATAAGATGGCTTGCAGCGTCATTGGTTTTCAAGCTGATGCTGTCAGCTGGCACCATTGCACAGTTGGCTGTCGGGCAAGTCTGAGCTTCATCGGAGTTCATTTCCTTGGGCAGAGGGGTTCAACCAATGACAAGCAAGATACTTTTAGTAAATGCATTTGAGTGTATGAATGTCAGGAAATTGTCAGTGCATGGATGAAGATGCTAATGACTCAGACTTTTTGTTCTTATGCTTATGTGCTTTTATGTATATCTGTATTGATGATCAATTTCCAACATCAATACTATTTTCTTTCAGCGAAAACTGTCACTGCTCCTGAAATTGTCGTATGAAGAGGAAAAATACACTGAAGCAGAGTGCTTTAGTTGATATGGTGTTGGCATGATTGCAGGGCAGGCATACAGGGGGCTTCGTCATCCTCATTTATGGTCAGAGTGAATAAGAGAGATGTGCAAGTGCTCATTGTCAGGGTTTAAACCATCAGCACTGCAGTCTAGTATTATGACAATAATAATGGAGAAGTTGCCAATTACCATCACTCAGGCAGTGGTCCAGTCAGTGCTAATGTGCCATTTGTGTTTCCACGTACTGTATATATGCTGACGTATTCTGGGCTATTTAACATGCTTTTAATTAGAAAGGCAGTCATCACACACGCACTTTAATTATAATGCTATTGATAGAAGCTAGTAGGGATGTAACGATGCATTGTGAATTGGTTAAAAATGGATATAAATTTGTTAAGATTACAACCGGATGAGATAAAAAAAAACTAATCGCAATGCAATTTTAAAAACGGCCTAGGCCGTAACCTACTTTTGATTTCACTTGTTTGACTGCAGACGTCACTAAGTGTTCTTAGTTCATTTATTTGAAGAGATTTTTTTTTCTATTTATTTAGTTGTTTTGATGTGGGATTTGTTTTAAAAATCTAATTATTATTTATTTTTTTGTTATTTTATATGAAAACAATTTTAGTGTCACTTTTGATAAGAGGACACGTGTTTGTATACAGCACAGTTTTTATACATAAAGGAAGTATTTTTCAAGCAATTCATTCTGTTAAAAAATGATGTAAAAAATCGTACCGTGAACTTAAAATCGTGAATCGTATCAAAAAGCGAGTTTAGTGTATCGTTAGATCCCTAGAAACTACAGAAAAATAATCCAGAATTTCCAGCCTCCAACAAGAAATGAAGAAAAAGAAAAGACAGTATGAGGCCACACTGCAGGCTGGTTTTGTCAATACAGCGTCATGTTTACTTTTAGTGAGATGACACACCCATCAGGGAACATCCTTCAACCCCCGCCCCCCCCTCTAGACGCAGTGTGGAGCCACTTCAACCTTCAGACAGGCCCATGTGCAGTAATCCCACAAAGTCCTTCCAGTCACCAGATAATCTGGCAGACAGACATCCCAGCTGAGAGGCCACATATTACCACATCAACACCATTTACTGTAACCTCCACTGTGGGGTCTGATGACCACTATCACTTTATAATCCTTGCCGGGAAAAGGGGATTTTAGACCTTTGTTTACATTTTTAATCTGTAACCTTAATCCTTCATTTCCAAGCATGACTCGCCGGAGTTTACGAGAATTGTATATTAACTACAGCTTTTTAGATACAGTATTAGATACAGTAAAGCAAGTTGTTTCTGGAAATGTGAAGATGTGTCAGCATAAATTGTATATCCCCCACATAATATTATTAGCGAGACTAAGAGTCTAGACATGCTAGCAGCTCTGAGAGGCTCTACTTAGGCACAGCAGTGCTTTGAGCTAAATGCTAACATTAGCATGCTAACATGCTGAATTTTAGCAGGTAAATCGTTTACCAATTTTAACATTTAAGTTTAGCGTTATAACAGCTTGCTAATTAGCACTAAAAAAGCATAATTGCTGCTAACAGCTAAAAAGCAGAGGTCAGAATGAAGACCTTCATATGATCGTCAACATTGTTACACCCCAAGGTTTGTCTAGTTTCTGAATTTACATTTCTTAACACACATACATTGTAATGATTCAATTGTTGGTATTTTAAATAAAAAGACAGAAAAATGAATGTGAGGCTTGTGGAATTTAATAGGCACTTATGAAGGATTTAGCTTGAGAGTGCTGAAAAAACTTTAAAATTTACCATATAAAACAAACATTACCCTCATTTTAACAGCAGGCCCAAAAATAGTACTGAAAAAAGCAGATCCACATGTAAAGTAAAAGTTTACAAACATTTCATTTTTATCTTTACGTGGATTAGTTAGTTAGCGTTATCACACACCCTTTACCACCAGTAGCTGTGCCAAATAAAACATCTTAAACTCCACCTCTAGACTCTGCTGTTGGAGGCGCTGAAACGATAGTTTGAGTATGATGGGGCATTTGCAGCATCAGTGGAGGCTGCAGGAAGCAGCAGGAGCCCCGTGCTGATGTCTCTCTTACACCGATCCATCGCCTGCTTGTACGATATCTTCTCTTTAGTGATGGGGTCCACCAGCTCTTTTGTGTGGGAGGCCTCGTCTTTCAGCTGATCAGCTGTTGTGCTGTCAATAATATTACTGGCGAGAGCTTCTTTGATAGTGAGGCGGCCTGCTTTAGCGGGATTCACAAACCCACCGGTCAGGTACTGCGCCTCCATGTACCTCCTGGCATTTTCTTGGGGAATATACCCTTTCATCGCAGCCTGTCCCACTGCGAGACGGTCTTTGGTCATGGGGTCCTCAACACCAGTAAAGGCCTTCTGGGCATTCAGAAGCTTGTACATGTCATTTGTGTCAATGAGGCCGCGTTCAGCTGCCTTGTGGACAGAGAGTTTGTCCTTTTTGCTGAGATCGACAATTCCCCCAGATGCTGCTTGTGCCTCCAGCAGCTTCAGAGCTGTGTCGGCGTCAATTAGTTTGCGGGTCAGGGCACTTCGTACAGACATGCGACTCTCAGTGGTGGTGTCTAAAATACCAGAGATGGGGAAATGCTCATCACCTGCTGAAGCACTGAGGTTGTTCAAACTGCCAGCACTGAGGTTGTTCAAACTGCCAGCACTGTGGTTGGTCAAACTGCCAGCACTGTGGTTGGTCAAACTGCCAGCACTGTGGTTGGTCAAACTGCCAGCACTGTAGTTGTTCAAGTTGCCAGCACTGAGGTTGGTCAAACTGCCAGCACTGTAGTTGTTCAAGTTGCCACTGTAGTGAGTGTTGAGGCTGGGGTATGAGGACCTCATGGAGGGCGGCATGGAGTTCAAGGGAGAGCTTTTGATGGGTTTGGTGGGTGATCTTGGGACTGTTATTGGAGGAACGATGGGCTTTTTGGTTTCCCCTACAACCATGAGGGCAAACTCAGAAATGGACATTTTCCCTTCCTTGTAGCGTGTCACATCATACTGGGTCAAGCGACCATTCTTCAGAGCATCCTTGACAGAGAACTGTTTGCCACTTTTGCGATCCTGCAGGATTGTTGTGTCCCCGTCTGGACCGGTTGAAGTGATTTCCTCCCAGTCGCATTCCAACTCGGACAGTTTAATGTAGTGGTTGCGATCAATTATCCCCTCCACATAGGCATCATAGGGAGACATGTCTTTACCGGTTTCTGGATCCAGGATGGTGATCTTGGTGGAAAGATTTGTCTCCCTGGTGTGAGTTTCAGAATGGTCCTCTTTCTTGACGTTGTTCTGCAGCTCCATGATGAGTGTATTCCTCTCATGTATTTTGTCTTTTTCGTTGAGGATTTCTCTCTCCAGCCTTTGTATTTCAGAGGATGTCTTAAGACTCCTCTGTCGTACAATCTGGGTCATCTCACTCATCTGCTTGGACTTTTGCTGGAAGGTTATGCTGATTTCTTGTCTTTGAGACTCTAGCATTTTGAGCTGTCGGAGATTATCCTCCTTCTCTCTTTGCAGAGCATCTCTGTTGGCAATGAGAGTGGTCCCCTCCTGAGAAGACACAGACTTTGTTGTCTGCATGTGAGTCATTCTGATGTGGATGTTCTGAGCCTTTTCCTCCTGGTCACGTCGGAGATTTCTCTCCTGCGTTACGAGCTCTCTTAGATGATCCCTTTCAGCCTCCACTGCCGGGTCTTTCTCTACACGAACAACTTCTCTGTAAACCACCTTCTCAATTGACTTCTCCTTTTGCAGAATCTCCAACCTGAGCTGTAGGTTGCGGATTTCTCTATGTAGACGGCTAATATTGGTGCCCTCAGTCTCCAAGTCGACACGTATACCATCAGTAAGTTTTTCCAGCTTAGGGTCCCTCTCCACTTTCAGGATCTCCTCGATGACAATCTTCTCCTCAACAGGTGGTGGAGTGTTTTCCAGTTCAATAATGCGCGATTTGATCTGCCTGAGCTCTGACTCTACTTGAATTTTCCTCTGACGATCGTCCGCCTGAGCCAGGGTATTCTCTTTGTCTTGAATCAGGGCTCTGAGCTGTCGGACCTCCATTTCAATCTTTCTGCGGGTTTTCATTTCATCGTCCAGGTTCTTGTTCAACTTCTCATGCTCCAGAACCTGCGTGGGGTCCCTCTGAAGACGGACCACTTCCTGCATGACAATCTTTTCCTCCGGCTTCTGCCTTTCCAGGAGAATGTATTGGTTCTGCAGGTCGTAGAGAACCTCCTCCACACTGCGGCGTTGTTGAATCTCTTCTCTTACATTCCTCCGAAGTCTGTCTGCCTCTTTCTCAAGAAGAGGATCGTTCTCATATTTGATGAGCTCTTTAGTAACTAGCTTGGTCTCCACCTTGGATTTTTCAGCTTTCAGCTCGTCTCTTTCTTTACGTAGGTGGGTGAGCAGCTCCAGGGTGGTGTCATAGTTGACTTGCAGACGGGAGACTTGGTTGTTCAGCCTTTGCAATTCTCTGGTGACCTCAGGGCTTTTCTCTTCTTTGATGATCTCTTGGGTCACCTCCTTGTACTCCACTTTGGGTTTCTGAGTGCGCAGAGTAGTCAGAGTCGTTATAATTGTCTTGATTTCTTTCTCCAGGTCTGTACTGTTACGGCTGGTATCCTGCAGCTCTTTCCTCAGACGTACCAGCTCGACTTCTGTGTCAGGATCAACTCTGTAGATCTCATTGACAATCTCCTTGACTTCGACTTTAGACCTGAGATTGTCCACCTCACCATAACGTAGTTGTAAGGTGGTCAGGTCCTTCATCAAGATAACATTCTCATCTTTCTCCTCCTCCAAGGAAATTTGTAGTTTCTTTGACTCTTCCACCGCTTCTGGATCTTGCCGTACTTGCTTCACCACCTTGGTGACTATCTTGGGTTGGATGGTGGGAATGACCCTCTCCAGCGTGTTTATCTGGCTCCTTGTGCTAAAAATTCGATCGTTGAGCGACTTGAATTGGGATTCCTCCTGGGCGATATCATTCTGGAACGTGAGAACGGCTTTCAGCATCTCGGGATCCCTTTCAAGCCTCACCACCTCTTTCTTAACAACCGTCTCCCTGATTTTTGGTTTCTGCTGAGACAGAACCGTGAGCTCAGTTTTCACATGAACTGACTCAGTATCTCTGGTTTGGAGCTCCAGTCGTATCCTCTGCATCTCATCTCTCATCTTGACAGCTTCTTTGTCAAGCTGCGGGTCTCTCTCGTATTCATACAGTAGCTTGGTCACCAGTTTTGGTTCGATTTTGGTCAGCTGTCTTTCTACTGTGATAATCTTCTCATTTATAATTTCTATCTCTGAAAGGGTTCTTGACCTCTTCAATGCTTCATCCTGTATCCGACTTTTCAGGGACACTATATCCGCCTCCACTTTTGGGTCACGGTAGTATTGCACCACCTCCTTCTCCTCCAACCTCTCTACTCCTCTCCTGCTCTTCAAAGACATAAACCTCTTACGGTATGTTTCCAGGTCTTTTTCAGCATTAAAGCGCCTGTCTACCTCCTCATTTAATTCCTTTTTCAGACTACCACTCTCCTCCAGGTCCTTCTTCTGGCTTTGTTGCTGCAGTTGCTGGTTGACCACCACCTGACTAACTTGCTCTTCATTCTGCATATGAAGAAAAGGATAAAGGAGATGATAATTTTGAAACAGGAAACAGTAGGAATGATTCTGCTATTACTTGGGTGTTGGGTGGGTTATTTTGATTCCGTAATATCGTACCCTGGCCTTGATGTTCCTCGCCGTCTCCAACTGTCTGAGTAGCAGGTCATTTTCCGCAGACACCTGAGAGAAAAGGTTCAGTAGATCTTTCTCCTGTAGTAGAAGCAGAGGGCAAAATGAGTTTAGAGATTGAAGACTACAGCGAAACTTTTACAGAAAAGGAAGAGAACTGTCATGAGTTCTTGGTTGTCTTTAGGCGGTTGTCTATAATAGGTGTACCTTTCTCTGTACGGCCTGAGCCATAGTTGAAGTTTTACGTATCTTTAGGACTGGTTCATCATCGTTGCCGTTGTCATCATCGTTATCGTCATCATTCAGAGTGCTACGGTAAGTGTTTGACTTATTGTCATACTCCTGAAAGGAAATATATTTCAACATTGAAGGATTATTAATTGGAAGTGCATACCTAATCAACTGTAAATGAGAATAATCATATTTTCTGAACTCACATTCAAGACGCTCTGCAGATCACGGGAAAGATACTTGACTCGATCCAAATCACCTGATTTTCTCTTGATGTCCTCCACTACTCTCTAAAACAAGACATGGAATCCCAAAACCGCACAGACTTGAGTTAGTTTGCATATAGAAGCTGGAGACAGGTTAATTCATGTAAAGAAATACTTGCACTCACCTTCTGAGAGTTCAGCTTGGCTTTCATCTGCGCCAGATCATCAGTAGGTTTGATCGTATTATTGGGCAAATTGACCAAGAAGAAATCCAATGACTGAACAGCATTCTGGAAATCTTGGTTTTTATTGGTTCCTTCCTGTATGAGACAAGCCCTAAAGCAAAATATAAAAAACATTTCTCATCACTAAAGAAATAGCACATATTATGCTTTTTCGTCTTTTCTGACCTATAAATGTTGTTGTAATGATGTATAGTCATGTTAAACGACCAAATGTCAAGGCAATGTCATGGCTCCAAGCCAATAGTTTATTGTGCGATGAATCAGGCAGGCTGCTCTATTGGAGTCCTGAATCAAAAACTAATACCAGAAAAGTAGTATAATTGCTGCTCTTTAAATAAAAACACATTTGTTGGGATGTAAAACACAAAATACACATACAGTTACAACAATGCCTGAATCATGTTTCACACACCTTTCCTGGAGCTGATTATTGACAGTCGTGTAACGGTTCTTCAGCTGTTTCACCTCGTTCTCCTGGCGGCGGATGTCAGGACAGTATTCATTGAAGCTCTGCTGCAAGGAGCGGCATGACTGGCTTGTCAGGTCCAAGTCTCTGCCTAATTTAGTCAACTCATCCTTCTTTGAGGTGACATCCTGACGCAAAACCTGTTTGGCACGAGGAGAAAAAACACAACGGGTTTGGATCCTTTGCTTTATCCCCTCATATAAGCCTATCCTGAAATTGTAAAATCTTTACAATGTCTGTTTTTTTGTGGGGCGCATTCACACGGGATAAGTGAAGGCTGTATTTTACTCAAATTTACTGACATTATCCCCCACATATGTCAAGGATCTGACAAAACTTTCATTTATAATTGCCAATGCAGCCAATACAACCCTGAATCACAGAGATGCTAATTCGAACTGGACTAATTTTTATCACACAACCTCTGTGTTTGTTGAAATATGCTAGGTAATTTGTAGTGGATTCTTTACTTGACAAATTACTGACATCGCACGGGATTAAGATCACAGACAACCTGCACAATTATTACAATTTACTAGCTGTCTCCAGGTAATAATAAGTCCTGTGCGAATAGAGATTTTGACTTGTTTTGATTGCATTATAAAGTACAACACCTGCAGCTGCTGGTTGCGACTCGGGAGGACTTTGGGTTGATCAAGAATGACGCCATCTTTAGCGAGCTTCTCCTCAAACCCAGAGACGATGCCTTCCACAGTCTGTTTCTGCTTCTCCAGGAACATGGAAGCTGTAGCTCTGGTTGAGAGAAACACAGAAGGTAATTATGAAAAAGAACATGCTACTTGCCTATATCAAAAATCAGTTAAAGAAAAATGTCCTACTTTTTATTATAAAGATCCATGAGGGCGTTGAGGTCATTAATCTTGTTGTTGGCAGTGTTGAGTTTGAGGGGCAGCGTAGAGGCGCTGGGTCCCAGGGGTTTCTTGGCCAGAATAGGCTCCATCTCTCTCTGGACTGCTGACTTCTCTGACTCCAGCTTTCTCACAGTCTGAGCAGATTTCTGGAGGGCAAAGTCACACGTGTTACTGATCACAACAAGATAGACATGTTGGGCCGAGGTGCCCAAATTCTTTCATATAAAAGGGCCAAAAAATGTATCTGGATGGAAGGCCACAGGCCAAAAATAATTATTGATGTAATGTGAAAATGCATTATATTTTATAGAAAATTAACCTAACCTAAATTAATCTAAATCTAAGTTAAATTTCGAAATAATAACACTTTAATCTGCATATATCTCCCACATTAGAGATCTTGTATTAAATTCTTCAGTGCCTTGTACAATCATTTATCACTTGCGATATCAATTGGAGACATGAAGCCTGTTTTTGTTTTTCAAAAGTCTTTTAACATTAGGTTCCAGCTGACAATTTTCTTTTATCAGTGTGCCACTGCCTCGATCGATCCATCTTGACTGGCAAACTCAAAGCCAGTGACGTAAGCACTCACAGCACGTGAGGGAGAGCGGGAGAGAGAAAGAATACTGTAATTCTTTTTTTATTTTTTTTTCACACGTTTTCTATACAATTGTACATAGCGCAACAGTGCTGCCATGTACATAAATACACAAATATATAGCACAATATACATTACGTAATTCTTGTAATTCTACGTAGATAAAACTTATGTACATAATTTAATAGGGAAGTTTCACAGCACTGTGCTTTACATTGCCGTAAAACTCAGATTAAGTACTTTATAGCTACACAAAATGTATGTTTCAAAGTCATTAAGGTTAGGATTACAGCCCTTTTAAAATAAGAGGAGAATAAGCATGAGCATGTCAAACACCATGGCGGGCCAAACAAAGGGAGCACGGGCCAAACTTGGCCCGCAGGCCCCAAATTGGGTGGACAAATAAGATAGTGAAACTGCAACCTATATTTTTAAAGCGTAATGTTGCTCATGTTCACCTCGTGCTCTTGCAGTCTGTTTGTCAGGTCCTGTGTGGGGTTGCGGTTGTCTAGCGGCGCTCTGAGTCGACTCAGGATTTCTTTTTCGCTCTGCTCCAGGGCTTTGTTGATCTTATCTAATTCACTGGCGAGCTCCGCAGCTCTGGGATCCTCTGGAGCGCTTTGAACAGCGGCTGAGGAGGAGCAAAGACAATAACTCTACAATTAAAAGTTAGATAGGCCCAAATTTTCCATCAAAGACTCTTCTGTGGTCTTTTAGCCATAGAAAACTAAATAAGGGCGCCCTGTCCAGATGTCTTTCTTCTCACCTGCCTTCTGAGGGCGGACAACCTCCACAGTGGGGTTCTTCAGGGAGGCCATTAGTGCAGATCTACGGGTCTTCAAGTCCGTCAGCGCTCTCTCCAGACTGAACACACACAGACACATAGACACCCAATGTTTCATTATTACACATCATCGGCTTTGTCTCTAGAGCTGCAAAGATTAATCGATTGTCAGCTATTAAATTAATCGCAAACTATTTTGATAATCGATTAATCAGTTTGAGTGAAAAACTCTCTGATTCCAGCTTCTTAAATGTGAATATTTTCTAGTTTCTTCACGCTCTATTAGTCCAGATCATATGTGAAAATGATGTTCACTAAGTACAGTTCATCGTGTTATATTTGGTATCATTGTAATCCTTGACCATCAAAACATAGGGGTAGACATCACCAATTCTGTGTTATCGTGTTTGGTTCAAGAGATATGACGCAAAACACATCATTTGGTTATGGCGGAAAAGTAAAATGGGTTGCGATGGCTCCCTTTCTGAAAATGTTCAGCACCCCAAACTGTACAAGTGTATCAAATTCCATGCTTAAATGAAAAAGTGAACATATCACCTCAAATGTGGCACATATCATCTATATGACAGTAAACTGAATATCCTTGAATTGAAGTGAACAAAACAAGGCATTTGAGGACGTCATCTTGGGCTTAGGAAAAACACGGATCGACATGTTTCACCATTTTCTGACTTTTCATAGACCAAAAAACTAATTAAGTAATCGTTAAAATATTCGACAGATTAATCGACAATGAAACTAGTCCTTAGTTGCAACCGAATTTGTCTCCGTTTGTTGTAATCGCATAACTAAACAACATAAGGAAAACATACTGTAGCTGGTGAGTTTGCACTCTGTACCTGTTTACTTTCTCCAGAGCCTCAGCATCAGGTGGAGGGACCATGAAACATGCCCCAGGGAGGGTTCTGGTCTTCCCACTGCTCGTCTGAAGCTCCCAGTTCATATTATCAGAGTTGGACTTTAGCTTTAGCTCCTCACCACGCCTGACTGTGTCCTGAACCAGAGAAGATGATAAAGTAAAGATGATAACAGGAATAATCTTTCTTGTTTTTTTTCAGCAAAGTGTAGGCTGGAATCAAAATTCTGGATTATTTTTTTCCTCTAGTTTCTAGGGATGTAACGATACACTCAACTCACGATTCGATACGATTCACGAAACGATTTTCTCAAGATTCATTTAACAGAATGAGCTGCAGACTTATGACATTCCTTTATTTCTATAAACTGTGCAGAACAACAGATGTGTCCCGTCATCAAAAGTGCAACTGAAATTGTATTTTATCTTAAATAATAAAATATGTAATACAAAATTATGAATTAGATTTTCAAAACAAATCCCACATCAAAATAACTAAATAAATAGAAAAAATCTCTTCAAATAAATGAACTAAGATCACGTAGTGACGTCTGAAGTCAAATAAGTGGAATCTAAAGTAGATTACGCCCTAGGACGCTTAAAAAATTGCATCGCGATTCATTTTTTATCTCAACCGGTTGTCTTTACACATTTATTTCCATTTTTAACCGATTCACGATATATCGGTACATCCCTACTACTTTGTTATGCTTTGCAATTTAATTACTTTAGTTAAAGCTATAGAGTGTAGTAGTTTCTGTCGCCCCCATGAGGAATTCTAAGTAATGACAACACCACTGTTGTTGCATCCACATGATACAAGCCTTCCGTAATTGCGCACCACCCCCACCCGTCCACCACGCAGTTGCTAGTGGTCAAGGAGGACACGGAGGATTAAAAAACCATGATGGACTCTTATCTTCAGTCGAGTTTGCGCGCGAAAGTCGCCGGACGACAACAATTTCTAAACACAGCCATATTGAGAAATCCAGAGAGCGTTGTGTGGAGCTGGTAGTCTTAATTAGCTTTGTAGCAACTCATTTGGCAATGGCTTGAATGTAACAGACGTTCATTAATATCAAAAAGTTATGCACTAGAGCTTTAATTGAATTACTTTCTTTGATCCTTTCAACTGGTGCATCTCTCATATATTTGTCATGACCAGAGAGCCAGGTTATGACATGTTTTCATATCAAATCCTGTAAATGACTGATCACAACCTACCTCTTCATCAGCCCAGTCACACAGAGACACTGCAGAGGTGGGTTTGGTGGGCGGGACCCGCCGTAACTTCAGAGGCACCACATCGCGGCTGATCTCCCTGAGGGCGGCCAGGCGCTGCTCATTCCTCTTTATTGCTGGTTCATCTCCCTTTGAATTATTATATAATGTTGAATTAAAACAGAAGCAACACAAACACACAAGTATAATGTGCTTCATCCCAAAATTTAGCATTTCTTTAATTCTAAACGGTTAGAGGTAGAACTGATTCTGCTGAGCAGGTTAAAGCAGATTTAAAGCCAGTTTGATCTGCAAACAGTAAACAATTTAAAGTATAAAACCTTCACCTGTACTCTTACTTACTTATATAAACTATCTTACTATCTTACAGCTTACAAATACTCCAGAGGTCCCCTAACCCCCTGAGTCATGTCTTGAAAATGATTGTAAAACAAGTTATAATTGGTCATGATAAATAATACGTTATACTGTATGTGTAATGCGGAATAGCGGTACTTTTAACCCCATTTGATTTAAACACATCTTATTAATCTATTCATCAGGGGTGCAAACAACACAACTAAAGCCGACATTGATATCGTTTGCAATCACTTTCCACACATCTTCATTGACTGCACTTGTCAACATGGAACAAACTAATATTCTATCAATATTTTGTTCTTATTTATTGATCCCTATTTAAACATCATACATACAGTGGCGCTCATAAGTTTATGAACCCATGCTAAAGTTGACTAAAAAGATGAATAAAAAATCTTTTGATTTTTCTTTGATCTTAATGTCTTAATCTTAAAAAAATGAGGAAAATCCAACCTTTAAGGACACCAATTTTCTTTGTGAATGAATAATGTATCATAAATAAATAAATGTTCTTCTTTAAAATACAGGGGGCATAAGTCAGTACATCCCTATGTTAAATTCCCATAGAGGCAGGCAGACTTTTATTTTTAAAGGCCAGTTATTTCATGGATCCAGGATACTATGCATCCTGATAAAGTTCCCTTGGCCTTTGGAATTAAAATAGCCCCACATCATCACATACCCTTCACCATACCCCCACATCATCACATACCCTTCACCATACCCCCACATCATCACATACCCTTCACCATACCCCCACATCATCACATACCCTTCACCATACCCCCACATCATCACATACCCTTCACCATACCCCACATCATCACATACCCTTCACCATACCTCTACATCATCACATACCCTTCACCATACCCCCACATCATCACATACCCTTCACCATACCCCCACATCATCACATACCCTTCACCATACCCCACATCATCACATACCCTTCACCATACCCCCACATCATCACATACCCTTCACCATACCTAGAGATTGGCATGGGGTACTTTCCATAAAATCATCTCTCAATGCAAATCAAACCAGCTATTAGACTAACTGAAATAAAACCATGCCAATACATTATTCATTCACAAAAAAAATTGGTAATTGGCAATTTCCAAAAGATGATTTTTTTATTCCTCTTTTTAGTCAACTTTAGCATGGGTTCATAAACGTATGAGTGCCACTGTATATGAGACTGTTTTTAACCTTATCTTGAATGTTAATTGCTACTTGAGAAGTTCAAATAAAGCGTGGTTTGCAGAATAGCACATCGCTAAGTAACATGTGTTGAGTGAGTATGGCTGTAATTAATCACATGATCACTTGAGAGTTGCTTTTACAGGTTCCTCCTACACTTAGCTGTAAGTATGACTCTTGATAAATTTGTGTTATTCTTTATGTGCAGCGAATAACTTTGCTGCTCTTCAAGACATTCGTTAGCTGCATAGAAACCATGACATAGGAAACCCAGTTGTACCTCCAGCGCCATCAGGACCTGAGGGTTGCTCTTCTTGGCCAGAGACGTTGGGTCCATAGAGGAATTGAGCCTCTCCAGGGACTCGGACAACGTCTCTGCATCCAGCTGGAACTGCATTGGAGAAGAAAAAAAGTTCACAACAAGTTGTAGTGAACCGGTCCATTTAGAAGAAGAAATACTATCACAGTCAGTCACAGTGTTGTGCGGTCAGAAGATCGCTACCTTCTTGTAGTCTTCAATGTTGTCCAGGTGTTTCTCCTGTGCCAGACACAAGTTGAGGAACGCTTGCCACTCAGACTGCACAGCATCTCTGTGTGCCTGACAAAAAACACACTCAATTCAATTAAAGTCAATTTCATTCATTCAATGTATTCCACATGCCACTGTGTCAGGTACTATGATGATTTATCACAGTTATCACACAGATATGTTTCTAACGTGTGAGATAGCGGACAGATGTACCTTCACTGTTGAGCTGCCAGGTTGTTTCATTTCAACAAGACGATTGCCTTCCAGCTGCAGCTTGTTGATCTCACTCTCATGTGCTATCAGTGCGCTGTTTTTGAATTTCTGTATATAAGAAGAAATAACATAAAGTCAAAATGACATAGTGTTTCAAGTACAGTATTCACATTACCCCAGCAGCTAAGCAGTTACTACCGTACTAGTTACACCAGTTGTGTCGCAACCTGCTCTTTGTTTATCAGCTTGCCTTCAAGCATAATCCTCTAAGTTTTAATATTCTTCTCTCCAAAATATCTCCACCCTGCACCTCACATTGATCACAAGACGACACATTAAACCGGGAAATTAAAGGGTGATTTTGGTATTTTTCAAACTGGACCCTATTTTCCCATGCACTGGTGTCTAATGTGAACAAAAATCTTTAAAAATTGGTCCAGTATGGAGCGAGAACACTGTAACCACCAGCCGCAAATTGGGCTGCAATGTAACCCTATCAGGCAAATGTGCACCCCGTCATATTCATCCAATGAAAGTTCTGTTTTTGCCACTAACAGGCTCAGATTGTTATTCTAAGTGTCTGACAACATTATTATTATTATTATTTTTTGGGGTGTTTTTTTTCCCTTTATTTCAAAGTGACAGTGGATAGAAAGGAAAGATGGGAGAGAGATGGGGATGACACGTAGCAAAGGGCCGCAGGTCGGATTCGAACCAAGGCCGCTGCAAAGGCCGCTGCAAAGGCCTCAGCCAACCTGGGGCCACGCTCTTACTGGGTGAGCTAGAGGTCACCCTAAGTGTCTGACAACATTAAGGTAAGGATTCATACGGAGATGGGCCTTTTTGTTAAAGAGTAAGATCTTTTTTGTTTAACATGAAACAGCCACGAAATCACCATCGCCAAACTCACCAGACTCCATTTAAATAATCAGTACTTTTAGCGTGTATAGAGCCAGCATGTTTCCACATGTAAATGGGTGAATTAAGATATTTCAATCAAACCAGAGTGGTGACTGTTGGAACAGTGGAAAGACGAGCCAAGACGCATTTTGGTAGTTCAATTTTGTGTCTGCTGACTTTGCATGAAGTGTGTTTTACAATGATTAAACTACTTTTCTTCTTTAAGATTATTTTTTGGGCATTCTAGGCCTTTATTTATATAGGAGAGCTGAAGACATGAAGGGGGGGAGAGAGAGAGAGAGAAGAGGAATGACACACAGCAAAAGGCCGCAGGTCGGAGTCGAACCCGCAGCCACTACGTCCAGGAGTAAACCTCTATATATGGGCGCCCTCTATACAAGGTGAGCTACCCAGGTGCCCAGGATCTTTACTCTTTACTTCTTACTCTACCTCTGTAGGAATCCTTTCCATAATGTTGTCAGGTACTTAGAATAATAATCTGAGCCTGTCAGTGGCAAAACAGCACTTTTTGTGGATGTAAATTGAAGGTGCGCAATTGCCCATTTACGTTACATCCCTGCTTGTTTCGCCGCTGCCGACTGCAGCGGTCTTGCTTAATTCTGGATTTCAAAGACAGTTTTTCCCATCAGTCACTTGGCAAAATAGGGTCCAGGTTGAAAAATACCAAAGTTACCCTTTATAAATGAGTTGATAATGACAACACGAGGACACATGCTGTCCCCTCACCTCATACTCCATGCGGACGCCTGAGGGGTCGACCATGCGATCGCTCCAGTCTCTCTGGAGGATCCTCTCCTGCTGGCCTGACAGGTACACCAGCTCCTTATTGCAGCTGTGCAAGTACTCGTACAGAGAGGCCAGGTGGTTGCGTCTCTGTTGGGAGGCTTCCTGCAGAACACACATGCAAGATGCACACATTACGTATGCATATCCCTCTGAACTTAAATCAATCCCTTCAAACAACATAAGTCACACATTGAAGCCTTTTCAGAGTCAGCAAGTGCAAAAAAAAACCAACTCACATAAAGTTTTGCATATTTCTCTTTGAAGGCGGCGTACTGCTCCTGCGGACAAAGACGAAGAAGGAACAGGTAAATAATTCATCCCGCAGAGAAGTATTCAGATCCTTTACTTAAGTAAAAGTACTAATACCACACTGTAAAATACTCGGTTACAAGTTAAAGGCCTGCATTGAAAATGTTACTACAGTAAAAGTATGTAAGTATCAGGAAAATGTACTTAAAGTATTAAAAGTAAAAGTACTCAATGCAATACATTTTAGAAACTGGAAATTGTATTTTATAAACTACATGTGTTTTGTGTGCAAAAATCTTAATTTGTAAAGTAACTAAAGCTGTCAGATGAATGTTGTGGAGTAAAAAGTTAAATATTTCCCTCTGAAATGTAGCGGAGTAGAAATAGAAAGTGGCATGAAAAGAAAAGACTCGAGCAAAGTAGAAGTACCTCAAATTTGTACTGAAGTACAGAGTAAATGTACTTAGTTACGTTCCACCACTTCTGCAGGGTGGGTGTTATGTGTGTTTCGTGCTGTTACCTGTGAGGTGGTGGTGCTGGGATCCAGCTGGGCTTTGTAGGCCTCGATCTGCTGGTGCAGAATGTTATGTGCTGCAATCTGCTTCTCTACGTCAGACAGGCTGGGGCCATATGCATCTGCCTTTAGCTGTTTCTGTAAATCACAGCATTACGAAGCAGAAAATTGTTCAACCTCTGACACCTAATAACCATGAAGATGTTAAGCTACTAAAACCCAAGATTGACTTGAACCGACCAGTTTTTCATCCAGCAGAGGACCCCAGTCGATCTTTTGCTTCGGATCCAAAGTTAGCCCCTGGGAATACAGTTCCCTGTAGATGGCGCAGTCCTTCACCCAGCGATCATGGAGGTTTTTCACACTGAAAAAGGAGGGAGCAGACACACAAGTGTTTCAGTCATGGATAAGTAGAGGGGTGGGGAACATGGAAATGACACTTTGTGGCATTCATGTTTCGATGGTATGCGACACATCGAGTTTAAGGTGTGTCTGATGGCATGCATCACTGGGTTTGTGTGTCTGTGACAGAATAAACTCACTCGTTCTCTATCTCGAGGGCCTGCGGGTGCTTCATCTTCTTAGCCTTGTCCACGTCCATGAAGAGATTCTTCAGCAGCTCCTCAGCCTGCATCAGGCTGTTGGTGTTTTCCTTCTGGTGGATCAGGGGCTGTTTCTTCTCATCACGCTCGGTGTCCTTCAGGTGGGAAAAAAAAGAACATTGTGCTTGTCAGAGTCAAACATTTTTATCTCTAGGAGTTTTTAAAAAAAAACCATCCCTGCTTCAACAATCACATGTTTCTGCTGAGATTATTTTTTGGGCTTTTTCGTCTTTAATAGGTAGGACAGCTAGGTGAGAGAGAAGACATGCAGGAAATCGTCACAGGTCGGACTCGAACCCTGGACTTCTGCATTTAGGCATAAGCCTCTCAGTATATGTGCGCCTGCTCTACCCACTGAGCCAACCCAGCCACCTGCTGAGTTTATCTGATTAAGAAAAAAAAGCTTTGAATGTCCTTTTTTAAGTTGGGTTGGTGTTTTTGAATGGATTTATAGTGTCAAAAACTTAAGTGCAGACTTGCTGATTAATGAATGACATGGTAATAGTTCTGGTGGTTTTCCTTCCAACGCTTTAACAACACTTTATTTACATGGAGGGGACAACGCCCTGCAATGTATGTTCAATAAATATAAAGAAAAAAAAGATTGAGCAAAAAATATGGACTCAAAACAAAAGAAAAAAACAGGTGGTCATACTCTGTTGCATGCTTCACCCTCACAAAGATGACATAGTGTCTACATAGTTTCTACTGGATCAAACTGATCCAGTAATGTTTTTAGTATCAAATTAAGTCAGTGTCAATGTACTCAAGTCATAAGTCTTCATTTTTGTGGACGTCTTACCACAGCCAGCAGCTCCTCTGTTGCCAGAATATTCTTCTCTACTTGGTCTGCACTCTTCTGCATGCGAGCGATCACCACAGCCAGGTCAGTGGCCTGACTCCTGGGTAAAAACACAGAGAGAAGATGGTCAAGATCCTCCAAACCAATGACATCGCTCTGTGAGGAGACTCCAGATGTTTCTTGACATGATTTAAAGACATGAGGAAAACAAGTACTAGTAAAAAGTAAGATATGCTCTTGTTACTGTGATTAAAATAGCTTGTTTTTGTACTTGAATACCTAAATCAGCAAATCTACTCTCATGCTTACAACTAGTTTATATTCTGTTGGGTGATTCAGTCTATACAGGCTCCAGATTTTAGAAGTTAATCAGCTGTTTTGTTTGTATAATTTTGATCTCTTAAGTAACTATTGCTGTCAAATAAATGTGGATTAACGAGTACAATACTTTCCTCTGAAATGTAATGGAGTAGCATAAAAGTACCTCAAAATTGCACTGAAGTACAGTACTTGAATAAATATTATTTTCAACCGCTGGCTTCAAAATGTAGAGTCGTATTAAAAGAGCAACTTCAGAGTGTTACTTTTAATTAACAATTAAAACACAGACAAACAGACTTAGAAAAAGTTTTTATCCTAAAGCCATAACTGTACTTAACGCTACTCCGAGTATTAGTAAGGAATCGTACAGTGGATGTCTTGTATGTGTGGTATGTTGTGTTTTTGGGTCTTTACATTCTTTTTTTACAAGCTTCCGTCTCTTTTTATATACTTTATAGTGACTTTTAGAGTTTGTTGTTTGCACTGATAGGACTGCATCCAATTTCTTTGTACATGTACAATGACAATAAAAACTCCATTCTTTTGCTCTTCGTGTAATGAAAAGGCACGGAAGTTAACATTTCAGGTGTGAACATAAAACCCACCGAGAGCACGAACAAACACGACTCCTTCACTGGCATGTCACTCATAAGTTATTATCTGCAGACCTGTTAGGGCTCTCTTTGTTCTGTCATTCCTCCTCCGCTGTGATATGAAAGCCAACTATTTCTTCTGACACACCCGGATCAGGACCCAGGGGACACTTTTGTCCCCCGTCCCCTCCCATTGGCTGTCAGGAATGTTGTCTGTGTGTGGCAGACATTCCTGTGGCCTTTCAGCTCTTATCAAATGAACAGCGTCATTTATTTCCAGTAGGGCTTTGACAGTTGTAGTCAGACATTATGGCTCGTATTAGGTAGAGTACCGGGGGTGGATTACTTCCTGCAGTCTTTTTATTACTCCAAGTGGTGGAATGTTACTAAGTACATTTAGTCATGTCAGAAATTGTTGCATTTCAAGTGTTGCATGCAATAACTTAGCCTAATTTGGATGTATCATGAGCGAACAACGTTATCACCAGTGGCGATTTTAGACCCTTTTTAGGGGGGCTCAACACTTTTAACACTTTTGCAAGGCACTGTACCCATGTCACATTCTCATTAAGGGCTGAGCCCCCCTAAAGGTCGGATCCTAGAATCGCCCCTGGTTATCACTGTCATTGTGTCACGAGCCAGAGCATTAAGAGTTTCTTGTAGCAACCTTACTGGCTGTTTACACTAACACAGGGGTGTTCAGCTGAAATCTGTGACCTGTCAGAATGTGTTACTATAGCGGCGTCTACCTGCCGTAAATCATTTTGTGACTTTGCGGGAAAAATCAGACCCGAGCACAAATAAAAACTACATAAAAATAGCATTCTTTTCACTGTTAGTCTTCTTTGCTGTTACCGGTCATTAAGTTACATAGTCACTCTTATTGTTTATTTCCTTTTAATATGTTTATGTATGCACCAACCACCGAGGTAAATTCCTTGTGTTAGGCTACTTACTTGCAACACATCCTATCTGATTTTGATTTGATTGATTTATGCAAAACACATGAAAACCTCACAAAATATGATGCTAAACTACCTAACAGTATAAACAAGTAGAGCTGGATCAGTCAATTAATCGATGAGTAAACTGATTGTTTAAGTAAAAATGCTAAACATTTAATTCCATTTGGTTCTAGCGTCTAAAATGTAAGGTTTTGCTGCATTTCCTTTTAACTATTTAAAAGATTTTTTTTTTTTTTTTTTAAATAACTTTGAGGTCTGGACTATTTTATAGGACAAAAACATGCATTGTGTAGGTGTAACTTTGGGCTCTGGGTAATCGTGACGGGTGCTTCCCACGATTTTCTGAAGTTTTACAAACCAAACAATCAATCAATCAATCAGAGATTAATCCATAATAAAAAATCATAATTAGTTCAATATTTGCTCCATTTCAACCAACTACAACTACAGTACAGTAACAATTAAAATCGCGTTTATCTCTGCTGCAAAGGTCCCACATGTGGGTGACTTCATTCATGGCTAAGAGCTACGTCACAAACACACAGAGCTGTTTCTTGCCATAATCATGAATACTCAAGCGTGTATATCAGGCGAGCTATTCACCACATTTTACACTCACTCACTGACTCACTCACTTCCCTTTAAACTCAAGAGTCACTGCGCCGATAGGATATAAGATAAGACAAACCGAGCAGCAGAGAGACCCTGCCCTTCCACTCCCTCAGCCATTCCTGTTTCCGTCAGAAACTATCTTGAGCCTTTGGCTGCCCGGCCTAAAGCCCGGGCTAAAGTTCAACAGTATCTGCCCCCCTAGGTGACATGTTGCACCGAAAGGAGATAAAACCCCTGCTTACTCAAGATGAAAGGAGCATGGCGGAGGTTGCGCAATTTCAAACTCTCGTTGTCCACACATTTATTGCAAAGTGTAACTTCATAAACCATGATTAATCGCTCCTCTATTTAAACAACCACTTGTTCCACTGCATAGCAATAACAACAATCTGCACACTGTTGACCTATCTGCTTAACGAGTCAGAACACCGGCCTATTAAGTGGCACCAGAAATTAATGTAGTGAGTCAGTAAACTTAGGTGATACTCCCTTTGGGCAAAGATACAAGGTGCTGTGGTTAAGAGAAGCAAGTCAGGTGAGGTGACAGGAAGACAATCAATGAAGTATCCTCAACATGTATGGTAGTAACATAGTGGTATTTGTTGGGGATTTCCTCCTCTGTGCCCCCTCGTTTGGGACAATGTGTCTGACTCCAAATAAAAGACCTATATATCCCCGCGCATTCGTTAAATTGGAATTACATTGATCCTAAGCAAGAGCCAAATAAGACGATAAGATAAAGTCAAATACATTCGTTTAATCAGTCAAGCATCGGAGTTTCAATACACAGATCAGTGGGATCACAAGGCACACAGAGACTAAGTTACCCTAGCAACAGACAAAAACCCAGAGCCGGTCCACGTAGACTGTCAGACCTTGTGAGCCCCGATCTATTCTTCCCCTCATCTCTTATACTTTCTTTCTTGGGCCCCCTCTTCTTCTTCCGCACCGGGACTGCTATCTTCACACAACACCCGCCAGGGTGGGGGCCCCTGTATTTTGTCTCATCCTCATTTGTTATTATTACTCAATGTACTAACTATCTTATATTTACCGCTTAAGCTAAACAATCTGTGTGTCAGAGTTTCCTTTATTCGGGGAACCACCATCTCTATAACAGCACACAACTCTGTGCAATAAGCATACACCAAAACACACTTGGTCTCTTATGGAAACCTTTTACATTATTATTATATTTATCTGCAACTAGTAAGAACATTATTCTACATATTATCAAAGTAAACAGGGAAAGACTGAGGCATTTTATGTCATTTTCTAAAGCTCTTCCTCTTTAGTTTTCTTTTTAAGAATGAATGAAAGACAGACAGATATTTGTATCTAACACAAATAATGTATATTAGTGGTCAGAGAGGTATTGTTTTCGTATGGCATCTGACTCCTGTGGCACACTGTATTGTCCGGGGTTAACAAAACACTGTGCAAACATAAATAGGATCATGGTACCAAAAAAAAAAAAAAGCCTGCATGCTGAATTTCAGGCCAGCTCTTCAGAAAGAAAACACAAGAGTGAGGCAGCAAAAGAGAGGAGAAAAGGGACACGCAACATTAGGAAACCTGACACACACACACACACACACACACAGAGAGAGAGAGAGAGAGAGAGAGAGAGAGAGCGAGAGAGAGAGAGTGAGTGGAAAGGGTTTAACTTACTTGCTGATCTTTACAGGATTCGACATCTTGGGAGACTGTTTGTTGCAATCTTAGTCCGACTGTGTTTCTTACAACTCCTCACTCTCTCCTCTCCTCTTTCCTCTTGCTCCTTCTTGTCTCTTGCTGCGTCTCCCACTAAGTTAAGGAGCGTCCACCTGTCTCAGCTCCACCCAGGCCAGCAGGTGTGTCATCAGCAGAAGCAGCAGACCGGGCGGACCTGTTCCACGCTGCCGGCACGGCGCATTCATCGCTTGACTTTATGTTCTTGGAGTTTTTTTTTACTTCAGTGCATTCCAGTAATTTTTCATTGGTCTGCTTTCTCAGAAATGTGTTTTCTTACAGAAATGGTCTCTGAACCGGAAACAGTTACTGCTCTCTTATCAGCTCCATGCAACACAAGACATGGCAGCCAGGACATTATAAAACACTCACTGTTTCCACATTGTGGTTAAATGTACATAGCAGAACTAGGTACTCAATAGCTGGATGTTTAGGATCATTATTAGCACTTGCTCTAATTGCCGTTAGATATCAGATGTGCTCCCTCCATTTCTGTTTTTAAATCTGAGCTAAAGACTCATTTTTACTCACTGGCCCTTTTCACCAAGTAAACTCTCAATCTGTTATCATCTTTATAATGTTGTATTTGTGAATTGCTGCTTGTTGTCATGTTCGCTTTGTGTTTTCATTCTACTTTTTATTATTTTACATTTGAATGTTCTTTTATACAGCACCGTAGTGCTTTTTTGTACAGCACTTTGGTCAGCTTAAGCTGTGTTTAAATGTGCTCTGGAAATAAACTTGACTTGTTCAGATAGATAGATAGATACTTTATTGATCCCCAAGGGGAAACTCAAGGTCCCAGTAGCTTAAAGACATCACACACAACATACACATAAATCACAAACAGGATGATAAAAAAGCAAATCCACATGAATAGCATGACATGACAAGCAATTTTAGATTTGCATGTGTTCTTTATCCCTGTTTGTTGGTAGAAGCTTACATAACAACAACGGTCTATCAGATGAATATGACTAAAAACAGTAAAGGGGAGAGTATGGAATCTTATCGAGTGGGTTATGATAAGATTTGCATAGCATCAGAAAAGTAAGGTGCAGTATTAATAACACTGGAAAGATGACATAACAGTGAAAAGGTTTAACTTGTTTAACGCACACTTAATGTAATTGCCCTTGCCCTGTAATTGGCTATCAGCGTTTTTGGCAAATGCAGCAGATCCCTAATTAATTCATTAGTGGACTTATTCTGTAACCTCAAGGATTGGTACACCTGACATTCCCAGAGTACCGATGGTTATCAGACACACACCCAGTGAAATTGCCTCTGTGGTATACAAGTAAGCTGATAACAAATGTATAGATTGTAAAACTCCAGTGCATGCAAAGTATCTCATGTGCGGGTGTAATGTGTTGTTATTGTGAGCACAAAACACATTTGCAGTGATGCGGGTGGGTGGGAGTTGGAGTCGATCGTACTACAGTCGAACAATGGGACTTCTTTACGCCTCGAGGGAAGAAAATGGTTCAGCATGCTGCTCCGTCTCATACTTGCAGTGGGTGTGTCTGACACACGCCCAGAGCAGTTACTACTCAAGCCAACACACACATACCTGAAGGGGAGAGGGAGGGATTAAAAACAAGGAACAGAAAGATAGGAGTGAGTGACAGGACAAGGGAGTGATAATTGAGGACAACACGAGTCTCACGTGGCCTTGATCTGTATCCCTAGCAGTAAGCTATTTAAAGCGGATATATATTTTTTCTTTACAAAAAAATGTATAAAATGACCGTGTGGAAGGGGTTATCTGTACCAAATCAAAGAATTATTACCAAAATCTGAATCCCACCTCTGCTTTACAGAGCTTTATAGAGACTTTCAGCTCATTGTTTTGGTCATTAGGCCCACAACTTTACTGTTTTGGTTCAGACTCACCGCTCTCATTGTGTCATTTCCAGACCCTTTTGCGCTAAAACCTGCACATGGTTCGCCTCCAGGGCTTTCTGCCCGAAAAAGTTTATTTTGTACCCAAAACACAATTTATTCCTAAACTTCACCAAGTAGTTTGTATCAGTGGTGTAGTCTAATGTATTGTATATATATTGGCCTATATATATGGGCATATCTAGTGGGGGGTCTGGGTGTCCTCCCTCAGGGTTATTTTGAGTGTCAAAGACTTCACTTCCTGCATTCTGACACACTTTTATGCATCAATTTACGGTAGAAATACCTTTATTTAGCCTATGCGAAGAAGAAAAACACAGATGACAATTCATCTATATGAATAGATACATATACAAAATACAAAAATACATATCTTTGATCATATATAAAAAATATAATAGAAAGTATGTTGTAGCGTGTCATTGGGCATTTTTAAGTGGGTATATGGAAATCCTGGAGCTTTCTTAGTGGGTATACTGCGTATACCTGCGTATCACGTAGACTACACTACTGGTTTGTATTGCATAAACCTAAGATTTCTGGCAGAAAACCTGCTGCACACTACCTGCTCTGTACCAAACGTCATCTAGTGAACATAATGGAGCACTTAGCGGCTTAGGAGCCAGATGTTAGCAGTTGGTAAGGACCAAAACAGAGCTAAAAGAAGAGTAAACTTTGTACTTACATTTGCCAGGTGGACACAAACAGACTCCAGATGAATGATGTTGCTCCGTATTTGCCAGATGTGTAAATAAGCAACTGTTTGCTCACAATATCAACTTAAAGGTGATGAAAGTCAATGTTACGATCACAACTTGTATCCGCTGGCCCCAAAGGGCAAATAAAACGACAGAAGTCAGTTATTGCAGGTTTAATAATTAACTGCCATTAAAATGTGTCAGCATTCATTGTTAGCCATACTTAATGTAAAGTGCATATTAAACCAGGACAAGTTCAGAAATAGTTGATATTTAAAAGGTCCAGGCTAGGCCAGCTGCATTGAGATGGGGAGGGGTTGGACACAATGTAACCCCTCTCTTACTCACAAAAACAACAACAAAATAAAGTTGGTATAACACTTCTCTAGTACTATTTAGGCTTCACAAATGTGGTATTAATAAAGGAAGGGTTTTGAATTATTTGCTACAGGTGTTCATGGTATTGTGTCCAACCCAACTGTACTTCAATCAGGCATGACCCTCCAGTTCCAATTCCACATTGTGCAATCCATCTGAGATAAGCACCTTTACTTCCACCTGTTTGCCTTTCCATTTAGTAAATCATGAATAACCTGTTTCACTTTGGTTCCTTTATTTATTTAATAATAATTTAAATAATGTATTATTTTTTTATTGATCCCCAATTTACACTCTGTTTGTTAGAACACACTAGCCTGGTCCTACCAGACTCTGGTCCACTAGCCTGGTCCTACCAGACTCTGGTCCACTAGCCTGGTCCTACCAGACTCTGGTACATTTCATTGGTCCAGAGAGTCTGGCCACTCTCCATTGACAAGTGTTAACTTCCTTGAAGGCGGGTACTCTGTTGAAGTTTAAAACTATTGGATCTGTCCAGAGCCACTCTGGATCTGCCATAACCAATCGCTAACGTTTGGTCGTGACGTCGGCTTAGCATCGCTAGCGTTAGCCTTAGCCTTAGCCAACTCCTTCACCACTAACGGAGCGAGCTGGAAAATCAAACTGTTCCCGAACCCCGTGGGGAGGAGGGCCACAACATCATGGCCACCAACACAACTCAGCAAAGACTGTTCTTGCTCGGGCTTTAACTTCTGGATATTCGGCAGCGTTGCCACAACGGACCGAATGGCTTCACTCACATCTTTCTCCGCCATTACTGAACTACAACTCAAACTAGCGCACGACCTCAACGTCATCGTTCTCAGCCACTCCCTCTGTTCGCTGATTGGACCGCCAAATATTTGGTCGGAGAAAACCCAAGAATATACTGAAGGAAAATGAAAATTGAGCGGAAGTACATAGGAGGGCGGAGCCAGGCTAAGAACACACTACACACAGGCCTGAAATACACACACATGCTCAGGTCCTTTACATGCACAAATGGAGAGATGTCAGAGTCAGTGGTGCTGCGATTGTTGGAAAGGGGCCCTGAGTGGTTGGGGGGGTTCAGTGCCTTGCTCAAGAGCACCTTGGCAGTGCCCAGGCATTTCTCCAGCTACCAGTCCACACTCTGTACTTTGGTCCGTACGGGGACTTAAACCAGCAACCCGCCGGTTCCAAACCCAACTCCCTGCGGACTGAGCTACTGCCACACAATTAAGTAAGTAAGTAAGTGAGTGGGAAAGTGAGTGAGTAAGTAAATTAAATGTTTTAAACATGACAAGCCACATAGGCCAAAATGTAATTATTTACTTGTACATACTAGGGATGCCCCCTTTTAGTGGACTTACAGTTGTTTTGGTCCTGGTCGACTTCTTTGGTCGATCATTTTTTTATGCTATTTCATGCTGAATGACTTATTTCCAAGAAATGTATGAGCACGTCGCTGGTAAACACAAGATTTAAAGTGGTGATTTTGCATGATTCTTTGTGGAGAAACTCAGTTTTAGAGATCCAGTCGATTAAAACAACTAATAGATTAGAGGATTAAATCATATGTGTTAGTCTAGAGTAGACTAAGAATATCTTTAGGACAGCCCTAGTACATACTGTATATACCGGTAGAAAGCACTTGCACATACAGTACATACATACTCCCATTTATATACCCTTATAGTCATTCTCACGTTTTGGATGCATGTATAACTGCATGAGTATGCATGTAAATGCAAGTGCTTTTGTAACAGTATATAAACTGTGCAAGTCATCAATTTTGGCCTAGGTGGCTTCTTATACAAGTTTAACAAGTTTTGTATGCAAATGGTGCTGTCAACAGCAGGGTGTGGATGGCTGCCACATACCTGGATGAAAGAAAAAAAAAAGCAATTGACTCATAAAACAAGACGCTGAATAGTATTTACACAGCAAACGTTCCACACATTCAGGCCACGGTGTAGAAAAAGCTATTTAAATCAACCGCACCCTCAGCACTCCTGAGCAACAGGTACTGTTCACCGAGAGATCTAATCAGTGTAATGACAAGGTGCTGACCTATGACCAGGTTTCAGTCTTTGACTATATACACGTTCAGATGGAGCAGCAGTTCTTGTGTGAAACATGAGCACAGATCATCTCAAGCTCCTCAACCTAATACCCAAATTGACTGAAATGAACAAACACACTTTGTATCAAACACTTGGTGATCATTGGCCCAGAGGTGTCAGTAAAACTATTTAAATGTTCCACAGCTTTAAAAATATAACCTGTATCACTGGTTTCACCCAGAGCGGTAAGAAGCTTTTATATATAATATATAGAACATGTACTACATGTAGTATAGTTTGCTCATATCAGAGTGACTCCTTGAAACACTTCAGATCTAAAAAATGTAATTTCATGAGACTCGAGGGGATCTGTGACATTTTTAGATTCATTCTATCTATATATCTATATATTTACAAATGGCTTCATAGTTAAATATTTAAATGTATAGAAAAATAGTTCAGATTTCTTCTAACATATCTTAGATCTGCAAATGTGCTTAATACATCTAATCTTTAATATATTTCTTTTGTATTCTTTCAGATAAAACTGTAGGGGTAAGAAAAAAAAAGAAAAAAAAGTCTATATACAAGTTACTCCAAGGGACATACATGATGTTCCCAGGTATATTATTTATCTTGTAAGGAGTCCTTGGCTGAAAACAGACTGAGAACATTGAGCTCTAGGCTTTAAAAACTACACCAAAAGGCGTTATTGGAATGTGATTTTAATTTATGCCAAAGGGACGGATGTAAAAGGATCATTAGCGTCACCAAAATACCAACCTTACAAGTCATCTTTGCCATCATGTGGTAGGCACAAGACTGACAGGGAAAACTAGTTACCAATCCCTCTTTGCTGTTGGTACACAATGTAGGAAGAGGTGATGTAACATTTTATATTTTTGCTGCATGTTTCCACAACACTAAACCTTAGACAGTCTATGCACTAAACCCTGCAGTTGGTTACTGCAAATTTAAATATAGTACATATGATACTGTACATCTCAAGTGCCTGCTGGTACGAGAGGTTACTAAAGACTGAGCAGGATTCCTAAAGATTTGTGAAACATGACACCTGCTGGACAGAAAAAGGTAGTACCAGCGTGTTATTTTCCTCAGGTATAAACAGCAGCCTAGTGATTTAAAGTTAGAAAGAAAAAACAAAGCAACAAGTTTCTTTTTAGGTTTTATTTTGAAAGATCATGCAGTGCACTTCCAAGTTAGGAGCTTAACATCACTTTCAATGATACACATGAAAAACCAGTACATTTGTAATTACCTAGTACAAAACATAACTAAACATTACTGAGGAATGTAACAAATTAAATAGTATAATAGGAAAACAAGTGTGCAACACAACTACTGCTGCACTGCAGATCTTAAAAGGCTTGATAGAGGTTAAAGTTGTTTTTGTAACCCTGTTGTGTAAATACAAAAAAAAAAAAAATCTGGATCAAGTGTACAACTTAAAACGAGACAAAAGCAATAATTTACTTTTTCAAGTGTACGGTGTGTTTACTGAGAGAACTGAGGAGGCATGGGGTATGGCACCAGCGGTGGAGGATGGTGCTGCGGAGCCTGTGCCTGGGGGAAGGGGAATGGGGGGTGACCAGCGCCACTTGGCGCGCCACCCTTAGCAAGAGCAAACTGTTGGGCCTGGAAGTTCTGGCCTCCGAAGGCTCCAGGTTGGCTGTTAAAGTTGGACTGTCCATTACCATTGTAGCTGGCTCCGCTCAAGCCATTGCCACTGCTGTTATTGCCCCCATAGCCTCCATTCTGTGAATTTGTGCCATAAGTTTTACTTGGTCCGTTGTCAAACCCTCTACCATTATCCCGGTCCCTAAAACTGCCAAAATCACGCCTTCCAGAATACCTATCCCGACGGTCATCTCTGTAGTCACCACCTCTGCCTCCCCTTGAACGCCCTGGAAAGGAAAACACACTTAAGGACAAAGACACTGGTACTTTGTTTTTTTTTTTTAAACAAAAGTTTAAGCAAAAATTGTATTGAGAGAAAGTTTAACTGTAAATTGTCTGAGATACAGAAGTTAATGATAAACCCATCCCATTCTCAGAACAAACAAAAAGGAGGAGCAGAAAAAGAGTGGCTGCAGTTCACTGCGCAGTTTCTGTATCTCACCAATTGGATTTACCTCCTCTGTCTTCCGCCATTTGGAGGAGCTTGGGGTTGATAGCCTGGTTGGCCTCACGGAGCACAGCGATGAGGTCACTGGCCTGCCTCATGTTGTTGGGAGTGAAGAAGGTGTAAGCTGTGCCTGTCTTTTGGCTACGAGCTGTTCTGCCAATGCGGTGGATATAGTCCTCAGAGTTGTTGGGGTAGTCAAAGTTGATGACAAATTTCACATCTTCCACATCTGTAAGATTGTGTTGCAGTGTGGCATAAAGGAAAAGGAAGGCAGCACACAAAGATGTGCACCAGCGCCACCACAACAACCAGATCAAAAACAAAAAGTTAGTGGGGTCATGAGGTAGGAATGGCTGGAAAATCCACAAAGCTGCAAAAGACTTAACTAAAGATATGTATTTACTCCTTGGGGAGACTACGGTGGGAAAAGAGAAACGATGCACACTCCATTGGATTCCAATCCCAGTGGGCTAAAATACCCCCACCCCCCTCCCTTAAACCACCCTCCGAAAGAATGGATCAGAAGTCTTACCATCTTTTGGAGTATGCATTCACTAGTCCATTCCCATTGCAGCACACGCCCCACATATTGTCAAGTGACCCACAGGTGTCGCTATACAGTAGGGCTGCTATGCACACTACTGCCTCCTAGTGTGCTTGAACTAGCACTTAACCAAGGTCCCTTTGTCACGCCCTCACGAGATGCTTGCTATAAAGCTCACACTGCAGTGTCTCTTGCCAAAACTGTAGATCTGAACCAATTTGCAGGATGCCTACAACAGTGCATCCCCACTCTCGACATGGCAAGATTTTTCCAGACCCAGTGTTCACTTGATCATAATGTCTCTCGTTGGCAGGTCTCGACATGACTTTGAAACGCAGGCGAGGGAGGAGTGTGGGCTTGGATTTTGTCCAAGTGTGTCCAGCTAGCATGTCCCACTGTCACCAAAAGCGCCAGTAGCCATGTCATTACAGAGGTGAAGGTATGACCGATCAGACAGACTGCTCTTCCGACAGAAGTTTAGGAACTGCAATGTTAACGTTAACGCCACCCATGCTTTACAACGAGTCTACGCAACAGAAAGCACCTTCCAAATGACTCAAACAGCTTGCAATGCAGTGCCCAAACATACACGCAAGACAATAGGAGACAGTGTAGCTGGGCTTTGAGCTGGGACAGTTACAGAGCCTGGGTGTGTGAAGCAGTCCAAACCATTGCCAGAGAACAGACGAGCTATGGGGGAGGAACTGTGGCCAGCCCTCAAATCGCCCCCCCATTTTTAGGCAGGCCAGCGCACTATGCTGCACTTGGTTGGGCCTGGTCACCTCTGTATATCTGCACGACTGGGAGACCCGTGCCTCGCCAGTCAGGACACCTCCAAGAATCCTCCTTCCCCCTCTGGAGACCTGGGCTTGTCATGCCAAGGCCCTGCCATATAGACTGCTCCTTCAGGTCAGGGGAGAAACTCAGAAAGAAGCAGAAAAGTTAAAGAAAGCAAATACTTTCTTTTTGAAATACATAAAGAGTACAATACAGTTCAGGGGGGAGATACTGACCTAGACCTCTGGAAGCAACATCGGTTGCAATGAGAATCGGAGCCTTTCCATATTTGAACTCTGAAAAGATAACGGACATGATTAAACATTTCCTGAAAGTTTTATAATGATTAACTAGTGATTTGCTGGTGACGTAAGCTTACCATTGAGAACCCAGTCTCTTTCCTGCTGGCTTTTATCTCCATGGATTCCCATACCTGGCCACCTAACAGGATTGAAGGTTTTAAATGTTAATCAATGTCTGAATGCTCATACAAGTATTTGAGAACAGTAAGGTCAGTACAACAGCCAAACCGTAAATCAGCATTTTCATTTCAACACTTACCCATCCCTTCTCATCCTCCTGGTGAGATCATCACAGCGCCTCTTTGTCTCTACAAAGATGATGGTCTTATTCTCCTTCTCACTCATGATTTCTTCAAGCAGACGGATAAGTCTTAAAAAGAAGGGAAAAAGTGGTCACTAAAATTGAATTCTGTAACGAATTTATTACGTTACCTAAAACAGTTATGAACATTGGCACATTACTCACTTGTTCTCCTTCTCTGCATCGTTGCAGACATCCACGATTTGCAGGATGTTGTGGTTGGCACTGAGCTGGAGGGCCCCAATATTGATCTGGACGTACTCCTTTAGGAAGTCCTCAGCCAGCTGGCGAACCTCTTTGGGCCAAGTGGCACTCCACATCAGAGTCTGACGGTCAGGCTGCAAAAACAGGAACAGTTAGCAACACATTCCCTTAAGGTAATACACAAGTAATGAGGCGATCAACTTCTGTATGCATTTATAGCCATCCAATCAAAAACATACCCTGATTTGGTCAACAATTTTTCGGATCTGTGGCTCAAAGCCCATGTCCAGCATTCTGTCAGCCTCATCCAGGACAAGATAAGTGCACCGACGGAGGTTTGTCTTTCCAGCCTCAAGGAAGTCAATTAGCCTTCCTGGAGTGGCGATGCAGATCTCGACACCTTTAATGGAATTAAATTATTGGTCATTGTGAGAACTAAGCACTCCAACAACTGAGGGTTCGTATGAAAACATTGTATTGCAAAGTAAGTAACATGTTTGTCTTGGTGGATGGTGCATACAGAAACGTAAAGAAAAAAAATTCAAGAACAAATATGTACAATATGACTGTTTAAACAATGAGAAAAAAAAAAAAAGGCTATAATACCTCTTTCCAGGTCACGGATCTGGGGTCCCTTGGGTGCTCCTCCGTATATACAGGTGGTCTTCAGGCGAGATGCTCGGCCATACTCTGCAGCCACCTGTTGCACCTGCTGCGCCAGTTCACGGGTCGGGGCTAGCACCAAGCACTGTCAAGAGGGAACGTACGGCTTGTCACGTCATTCAGTTCATTCAGAGTTAGAACAAGAAAGAGAAAAAAATATTTTCTGGCCACATTTAATCACACCACTCACTGCAGATCATATGCTCACTCACTCCTGATTAAAAAAAGTTCTGAGTTTTAATTTACCATCAAAGTGTATTAAAGATAAGACCAAAATGCATGTAAACTGATGTGACTACTTACTATAGGACCATCTCCACGCTCCAGGAAAGGCTGGTGGTTGATGTGCACAATTGCAGGCAACAAATACTGCAGAGAAAACATGCAACAGTCACTTCCATGAGGTAGACAAGAGTAACTCAGTATTAGTTCAATGTCATAACCAATGTTGGCGAGAGAACATTCAACTTACGGAAAGTGTCTTGCCAGAGCCAGTCTGTGCAATGCCGACCATATCCTGGCCACTGAGAGCCAGAGGCCAGCCTTGAGCCTGGATGGGTGTTGGTTCAGTCCAGTTCTGTTTGTTGATCACATCCATCACATAAGCTGCAGAAAAGAGGACCACAATTAATTGAGATGTACCAAACTCCCTTTGTGATACATTTCACCAATTATTTTATAAAAAAATAAATAAAAACTTACATGGGAAGCTGGCCTCATGGAACTTGGCAATAGGATTTGGACAGCTTCTCCCTTTAACTGTAATTGTTTTAGTTCTTCTGTACATTTCAACTTCTTGCTGCAAGATAAGAATGAAACAAGTTCATTGGTCATAACCGATTGCATAACTGCAACACGTGCAGAAAGGAGCACATGTGTAGCAGCGTTACATAAGATTTCAAAGACCATGCTGACTATAGTTACATACCGGAGACCTCCGGGTAACATCGGGATGCTCCTGGTAGAAGTTTTTCTCAAACTTTGGAAGCTCATCCAGGTTCCATTGTTTCTTCCGCAGCCTCTCACCTGGATTGCCGAACTTTCCTCCTCCACCTCCGCCGCCACCACCACGGTTACCACCAAAGCGAGGAGGACCGCCGCCATATCTGCAATTACATCAACAGTCAACAGTTACGTTCAGTCGCGATTTAATATGTGTGGCTGGGACAGTCAAGTAATTAACGATGTGACAATAGCGACTTAAAACGAACAGAAACACATTCTTAACTGCGTCATTCTGTGAAATACAGCTGCCATATACTTTCCAACCAGCAGAGGAACAATGGAAAAACAGCCGACATTTTGTATCCGCATTCATGCTGCCACATGGCGAAAAGCCGACTAGCCAGCTGTAGCAAAAACGGTACATGTTAGCGAGCGACTATTGTGAACTAAAAGTATTGCGATTGTTAGTACAAGTATAGCTAAGTTACATCCACAGGCGGTATTGCTAATAAGAGTTGCTTGCGGCGGTGAAACGTAGCGTCGAGTGAAGGGCCTTTCAGACCAACGGCAGCAACGGTACCGCTGCGCTTGAACCCCATTGTTTCCAATGGCTTGCGCCGCTATTCGACGCAGCGGCAGCGCACTGAACCCAAGCGGCAAACGCAGCGCAAACCGCGTTTGGTCTGAAGGGCCTAAGCTAACGTCAAGCTAACGTTAGCCTGAAGCGAACGAAAAGCCGTTGTGCCGGCGGGGACACGAGGCCAAACTAGGCCTTGTGCCAAGACAACGGGCCCTGTTCCGACCGGGCCTAGTGTAGATAAATAAAGCCAGCCTACTGCCTGTTATTCAAATTGGTATCGTTGAGTTCTCGGTTAAAAATACGTAAATAATGACGATTTTCTATCCCACATTCCTAGAATTTATCACAATTTAGTCAACTGATTATCAGTTCGAGGCTGTCGGCCATTTCTACGAATCATACAAACTCGTCTAAAACATAGAAACTTACCCTCTGTCTCTATCTCTGTCTCTGCCGCGGTCTCTGTCGGAATATCCAGGCATTATGTAAACAACTTGTATAAATAAAAAAGATAAATACCCTTCACTGTGGATTTACCACCGACTAAAAAACACGACCTACAGTAGCGCTGAAATGCCGGTAATGTGAAATCGAGGCCCGGTATATATTGCAAGAGGAAGTCCCCCTTCCGATGTATTAATCCGCCCTTCGGTTTTTCACTTCAGCGTCTACCGACTGGCAACATAGACCCAATGAAGAACAGTGAAACTGGGTTTTAAAATCACTATAAATCTTAATGGAAATATTACATATAGAGCCCATAACCTTCCACTGAATATATTTCATAAGGTAAGTTAGAGCAAGCAGAAGAACATAAGTGAGTTTAAAAAAAAAAAAAAAGAATCGCACACAAACATTTATGTAACGTTAGTCTGAATAAAAAAATCGGACACTATGTTTTGTATTTTCTCTTACATTTATTTATCTTTCCCGGTGTGTCCCTTTGATACATTGTGTTAAATAATTCAAACAGATGTTGGCGGATTGATATGTACGAGTAAGAAACTGGTAATGCGGCTATGACAATGCTTCCGATGTACGGTAAGTGACGTCATCAGGACCAACCCAAACATGAAAGAGACGAGTTTATTTCTCTCTCTCTATCGCTCTCTTTTGTATTTTTCATTTAGACCCGTGTAATGATTTTTTCACTCAGCTCCTGTTGGAATAACTAGACAAGGAAATGTTAAAGAATTATTAAAATGTTCCGTACAAAACTGCTACAGTGATGTTCAAAGTGTGGGTGAGGTCATTTAGGCTGCCTCTAAACTTAAAGGCGGACCAAAAAATAACTAAACTTTCAGTGGGTTGACTCACTATAGGCTACTGAATTCTTGTCTTAGATGATTGCGGTGCTACACCATGAAAACATAAAAGAAAATGTGTATTAATTCTCTGAGGAAGTGGCCTAAATAATGTAAGTCAAAATAGGGCTGCTCGATTATGGAAAAAAATATAATCACGATTATATCGGTCAATACTGAAATCACGATAATTTAACACGATTACTCGTTGACTTCTGGAAAGATGTTGCAATTATTGAACTTAAACAGTGGAAAAACATTATACATCAACAGTAAAAAAACACATACAACTGTGAAATTTGCCTTAATACTTTTCCTATTTAAACTTTATTTTTTCATTCAGAACACAAGAGAAAATAAGAGTTTACTTGCAAAACGTAATGAGCTAAAAAATTGTTTTTCTCGATTGTTCTGTTTTTGTGATCCTTGGGAGCCAAAATCATAATCACGATTAAATTTCGATTAATTGCACAGCCCTAAGTCAAAATACACAAACAGTGGAGCCTACAGTAATGTTTTGTCATTTTCTTAGCTTTGACCCACGTATTCCTTATACTGATTATACAGGATGCTCCTCAAAATATCAACCCTTGTTATCTGGATGAAGTCTAGCCTTCTGTCCTCTTTCCACTTAACGTAGCCAGTTTTCAAGACCTCTCTGTACTGATGCACTTGCATATTTACGAAACAATTAAAATTGTACTTGACACCTATTTTCCAACAGCCTAATCCATTCCCCCCTTTCCCTGCCCCCCTCTGAGCCATCTGCCAGACGTTTTTATCCAGAGTGATCATCAGTGAGTACACAGTGGGACGTCAGGGACATAAGACATTCAGATGTAAAGCACCTTTGCATCCCCCACATTTGACATTTATTCTCAGCCAATATGATACTAACAAGCACCTGATAAATGGATCTAATGTACATAACTGCTAATGCCAAAGGACCCATTAAAGCACTCCTCTGTTGTAAATAACGTAACAATAATTCAGGTGAAAAAGCTTTTATGACATTTGAAACAGGAAGGACAGGACATATATGTGTACAAGGCCTTACATTGTTAGACAAAGGCAAGTTTAATTAGAACTAATTACACACAAAAATAAAATACTCTTACAAAATGATAGTGTTAACATACATCAAATTGCATCAGTCAGCTATGAGAGATATAGTCCTGCTAGTGGATCATGCTATTAAAAAAAAAAAAAAAAAAAACTTGTTTAATAAAAAGTTCTTCAATGAGAGGCAGCTACAGGGCGATGCTGAGCGGTGTAGTGAAGGAACAGACAGTAGGGCCATCAGCTTGTGCACTGGACTTAAAAGGCGAATGAGTATCTGCTCGAGAAGTCACCATTAAATACACAAGGCAACCTCATTCTGTTTGTGTGCAATTCCTCTTTTCATTTCTCTACTTAAGTTAAAGATAAATTACAGGTCGTTTGATCCACATATATGAACAATATCTTTTTACTGTACAAAGCACCATCTGAGGACACTTCACCTTGCATACACTTGTCCACGTAAAAGAATGAAAATTCAGTTCAGTTCATTTTTATTTTTTTTTGTAGTGTATGCAAATGTTAAGAACAGTCCACGGTCATAGAGATTACTAGACAGGCAGCATCTTTTGAAAACATTCAAGGATTTCATTTTTAATCGTAGAAAACAATCCCCTCCCCCCCTCCCCCCCCTTTCTCTAAATAAAAACATCACTGATAGGACTGTGTATCAGGCTAAAACAGGATTCATCTCATTCAGTTCCCTTTCAATCAAAAGCACATACGGACACATGCAACGACTGTTGGATGCTAATGGTCTGCTGTGGGCACAACGATTCAAACAAGACTTTTTTTTTTTTATCCCTTAAATATTCAGGAAATCAAGACAAATGGTCAGAATTAGTTTCTCTTCGGTCGTAAAATCAAAGGAAGTTACAAACTACATATGACATCTCCTGAGAATGTGGCTAGCTAGAGCTCTTGATTACTTGGAAATATTTTGTGGCCACAAACAGGTGTGAGCGTGAGTAGTGTAGTGTGCACCTTAAGCAGTAGTATATCAGTGAGTGAAGGCTGTTTTATGCTTCTGCGTCAACTCCACGCCGTCGTGACCCTTTCGGAGTTCTGCGTCGGGGTTGAACGCGTTTCTTTGCATCGCGGTGCATTTCACCGCCAGAACGCTAGGGGGGGGGGGTTTCCGGAGGGTCAATTGCGAAACTCTGCCATTTCCGACGAAAGAGAGAGAGCCAGTTTATGTCATGTTAGCAAGCAAACTTTAGCACAACTGCCCACAAAGTACTGCTTGCTGGCGAAGTGCTAATTTCAAAACGTTCCTGACATATAGACACTTTACAAACGGATAACCCCGTCATTGGAACCAAAATATGTCTGAGTTTATTTGCAAAGCTGATGTCAGTGAACTAGCATGTTGCTACTCCCCACAGTAGGCTGCTGGAAACACCCACTATCAACACACAGGACGACGTGACCAATCACAGTCCTTGCGGTCGCCTCAACGCAAAGTTAACATTTTTTGGAGGTGCACGTCGAGCTACGGCGGAGGGCTCAGAGGGGAGTTCGCATTGACGCAGAGGGGCCTGGCGGGGTATGTCGTCGATTCGACGCAGAAGCATAAATCAGCCATAAGGTTGCCAATACAAAGACAAACGTTAATGCTATTTAGCACCACATGGCTAGCAGGTAGTAGAGGTTTTTCTCCCCCCCCCCCCAACAATAACAATGTAGAGGCAGCTCAAATTACAAAATGATGAACTTTGGACTCTTCTCAACAGAATACCATTTGAAATTAATGGTAGGTGTCATGCCAGTGCCATGCCCAGCTACAAATGACGAAAGTGTTAATAAAAGGGTAACAGTAGTGAAACATCACACCACCATGTGTAGCGCCAGAATGAAATCAGTAGATTTTAAAGGGTCCGCTCAAGACTAGGCATGGGCCGGTATGAGATTCTGAAGGTATGATAACCTTCAGCAAAAATATCACGGTTTTTACGGTATTGCAATTACAGCTTTAAAATGTATTATTTTCAAAACACACTGCAAATTGGCAGGGAGATGGATTTCAAAACTGCACTTTCTGTGAACATTTTTAGTGGTTTTGAAACGAGGACTTTTCTCAAACCGCGCTATACCTTGAAACCGGTAACCGGCCCATGTCTACTCAAGATTAGCAAAGATTCATTCATTCAAAAATGATTATGGCACTCCGAGGACATTGTGTGTTTCAGATTTGTTTTGCTCTGTGAGACATACCTCTCCTTGTACAGTGAGAGAGAGGTTATGTCACGAAATAAACCACAAGCATTCTTGAGTGAAATTCACTCAAGCTTAATTCTGTTTTCACAAATTATCTTCTATAATTTAAACACTTAGAGATCTTAATTTTTCTGAAACGATGGATAGGGGTTTCTGAAAGATATCAGCAATAAATTATATATATTATATAGAATTTTATTGTTTCTTTTTCAATTTTCCCTGTTTTATAAAAATAACACATTTCAAGCTATTCATTCACTTATTCATCTTCAAAAGAAAACTAGCTGTCAAACATGTGAAATATGTTTTGGGAATGCAGCGCTACTCGTTGGGCGGCGACTCAGGAGCAGAAGTCCCTGCTGCTGTCTTTGGAGAGGGTTGTAAACAGTCGGGTTTCTGCCTAATTCAGTCTCTAGTCTTGCCCTCTCATCCGCACACATCCCTGTTTTCCAGCCTTGGTATTACTGATAGCCCCGATGTGATCGCTCTGAGGCACCAAACAGCATGAGTCATGCACACTCTGCATACAAATTTAGTGTTTCCAAGTGGTTGTGGGAACCATTACTAACCCTGTGCTCTAGCAAACAAACAAACAAGTAAGTCTCGTTAATGTCGTTTCAGAGTGGACTGACCTTGTGTTCTGCTTGGTAAGATGGAGCATTGCTACATTGAATACAGTCTTTTTTTTTCTTTCTTTTTTAAATGCTAAAATGAACTTAGAAAAAAAAGGGAAGAGCCAGCAACTTTTGCAGGTTCCACGAGTTAGTAAATAGTCTGAGTTATTAGCAGCTGAAGAGATCCTTTTCAATGATAAAAAAAAAAGACACATAGGAAGGCTGGAGGGTCTTAAAAAAAATACCCAGAGTCAGATGACATTTTCTTGATCTTCTTTGTCCAGCCTCCATTATCTTGGCCACATGTCCCCAGGAAGTATAGGCGGCCCTGGGCGAAGCAACCGTGGATGACCCCCGTGTTGAGTGGATTGATTTGTAGGGGGGGGGGGGGGGGCTCATTATGGCCGTGCTGCTTCTGGTTGTTGCGGAGCTCTGCCTGAATCAGTGACTCACTCCACAGCAAAGCCGCACGTCTCCTCGATGGCAGTGAGCAACTTGTCGTACAGTTTGTCATAGTGCTCGTAGGGAGGAATGTCAATCCGGTTGAAACTGGGAAAACAGAAGAATAATATAAATCACTACACAACTCCAGACCAAAGTAAACGTAACGGGTAGGAGTGGGAATCACCAGAGGCCTTACAATACGATAGCATCACAATACTTATGTCACGATACGACATTATTGCGATTTTAAACATATTGCAATATTCTGCGATATATTGCAATTCATTACCTTTTTTCCAACTTCTAATTTTTCCCAATTTCAAATGATGTCCCCAAAAGGAAACTTTGTCAACATCTGTTTTATCTAAAAAATAAATTTTTAAGAGTTTGTTCATCTCACTTCAATTGTATTGCTCCAAAATGGGATCGTCAAGCAGACAAACTGACCAACACATATATAATAAAAGATCGATACTTGGCGTCTGTGTATCGATACAGTATTGCCACGGAAAATATTGCGATACTATGCTGTATCGATTCTTTCCCCCCACCCCTAGTAACGGGGTTAGGTAAAAAAAAAAAAAAAGGCTGGGTACCAAATTCAATACTTTTTAGGCACCGACCGAATTGCCTCCTTAGTGTCGCGTATCAAAAAATGCCTCTTCATTCAATACCCAATTTCAATACCTAAGGAGCAAAGCTCGTCAGCTAGCCAATAAGCACGCAGCATGCTTCTACTAAGATCTAATAATGTCTGTGATTGGCTGTCTATCGTTACACGTCGTACAGACACGCAGGAAAAACTCCACGTTACACAGAGACGGGGCTCACGTAGTAGGAGCTGAAAAATAAATAAAGATGTATGCCGTATTGTGTAATGTTGTAATTTATTTTTGTTAAAGCTTTAGTGTCAAACAGTCTGAAAATGATACAAAGCTGACAGTTTCCTCACCAGGTGTGGGCTTTGGGCAGGTTGTTGGTGCTGGCATCAATCTGGTGGATGGTAAAGAGCCGAGGGCCAGCAGCACCTGTACAAACACAATAGGTTTAGTAAGAACACACACCTGCTCTGCACTGTGAAGAAATGTATGTATTCTCTCTTTGACATTTCCAGGTTCCAGACTCAACGTATTTACAAGTTGCTTGGATTCTAGTTGGTTATTTTGGGATCTAAAAAGTCAACTAAAAAACAAATCAAGATGCTCAAACTAATAGACTGGTAAAATTCAGATGCCAAAATTTAAACTTGAACATCCAGGTGAGTAAGGGTGATCAAACACATCAGGATCCACAAGAAAGAAAAGTTGAAGTGAGTGACTATAAGCCTGAATTTGTTAAAAGTGTTTTGAAAGTACACAACTCGAAATGAGTCTGACATTTTTTTTTTTAAATTCACGCATTTGTTTTTCAAAGTAAAATATTTCAGTGCTATAACTTCAGTGGTATCTAAAATCAAACATTACATATTCAGTAGTGGTTAAATGAGATTTCCAGTTGCTTATAAAATGATAATTATCATGGCCTTTCTCTGCTTCCATACAATAAGAGACAGCGTGGAAATATATAAGCTGAAACAGAAGGCATCTAAACTTGTCATTATTGACTCAGGTGAGTCATTTGTAACATTTTTCATTTTTTTAGTTCATCTTTAGCTTAAAGAAACAAAAAAAAAAAAAAGAACATTATGGACGGACTTCCTTTGTTACAGTAAATCACTTGTTATGGTGCAACAATCTCCTGATGTTTTCTCTTATTGAAGTAAAATCCCTTTATTTCATTACATATTCAGATGGTTCTGACAATAGTCCTAACAATACATAATACTGCACAGTATTTAGATCCCAACAGCACTAACTGAGTTGACTTTGCCCCTTGACTGTAGCCATGTGTCCATCTTTTAGATGTTTTTTTTTGATAATTTTTTGCCATTTTAGGCCTTTGTTTGATAGGACAGCCTAGACATGAAAGGGGAGAGCGAGGGGGAAGCGTATTTACGAATCCTACTATGGCCACGCCAAGACTCGCCCTTCAATAGCATTCACACACTCCTATTGGCCAGGCGTCCATGCTTATGCAAGGTAACGTAACCCGATTTGTACAGGTCCTATCCCCTGACCAATCAGCTATCCTAACCTTAACCACTCAAAGTCAATGCCTAACCCCATCCAATCGAGCTGCTTCGTAGGGCGTGGCCATAGCAGGATTCGTAAATACGTGAGGGGGGATGACATGCAGCAAAAGGGTCGCAGGTTGGATTTTAACCCGCGGCTGCTGCAGCAAGGACTGAGCCTCTGTACACTGGGCGCACGCTCTTCCAGGTGAGCTACCCAGGCACCCCACCTTTTAGATCTTTTGATCAAGAAAGGAGTAGTCTAGGCATTATGCAACATGACCCCACCCAAATTGCAACAGAAACTCTTTCAACTGATCTAGTCTCATAAAAGTCTCCTCTATAACATATTAAAAGTCCTAAAAGGGGTGGAAAGTACTGAAAAAAACTGTAATCGGTGATGCCCCTGTTTCCCATTGCAGCCCATGTTAAGCAGAGACACTACAGGTGAATAGGGAAAATATTTTAACTAAAGGTGTGGACACAGAGCCGATGTCCAAACGTCGGCAGAAAAGGCAGTTGGACTGATCAGTCTCCCCAAATTGGTCAAAAAAGTGCCTCAGAACACACCGAACAGACTCGAGTCACTGACCTCGCCAGACTGTCCGACGGCCGATTATCGGGTTGGTGTGTTCACACCTTAACAGATATCGCCATGAAACTTACCCAGTTGATTTTTTACATTAAGGCACTCATTTTTGTATTAGGGCCCTGACACACCAACCAGACGGGCCGACCGTCGGTAGAAAAGCCAGTCGGACTGATCAGTCGGGTCCCGAGGTCCAAAAAATGCCTCAGAACACACTGAGGCGACGCCGACTTGAGCGTACGCTCTGCGCGTGCGCGAAACGTAATACGTCTCCATAGCAGCAGGCGGCGCTGCTCTGTATTGTTTCCATTAACAGTCTGATTATTTCCCAGAAAATGAAAACCGGCAGCTGATTGGACGAACGCGTCACATGGTTCTTTTTTCTCCGGAAATTCACCCCCAGACTGTCATGGCGGCTCGTTCAGAATACGATCTCATATTGGACTAAAATAGTTCACCGAAACGTGTTTCTGAAAACATTTTAAGAGAGAAATAGGCCGTGCAGTTGCTGAATCTGTCTTCATTTCAGATCAACAAAGGTCAGTTTAAAAGATTTTCGTCAGATTTTGAGAGGCTCATCCGCTCCCCATTTCCGGGTGAGTCCCGACTGTCCTGTCTCTGACTGAACATGTCAGGTCGGCCCAAATGAAGGCCGACGGCTCCTCCAACGGACGCCGGCACGGGACACACGGAACAGACTCGAGTCACTGACCTCGCCAGACGGCCCGACGCCCGATTATTGGGCTGGTGTGTCTCCTCTCTTATAAGATTTCTGAACTTTTATGTTTAATTTTGCAAATGAGGCATTATCTAACTAAATATGTGCTCATAGGTTTATATGTTATAGAGGAGACTTTGTGAGTAATAAACATTTGTCTGATTTTCTGTTGCAATTTGTGGGAGATTTACCCCTTTTTTTCTCACAAGATGCCTTGTACTAGAACGCTATGTTATATAAGGTGTTTAAGGGCGCTGCCTGCCTGTGGATCACGGTGTACTCCTCATGCCTCTGGGCAGCAACGTCTGCCAGGACGGACCCATTGAACCGCTGCGCTACACGCAGCCTCAGGGTTTATCTCGGGTCAGAGAAACCCAGACACACAGAGAAGCTAAGAATCCCAAACACACAGCCTACACTGTGTTGACAGGAGAAGGGGCAGCGAAAACATTTTCGTAGGAGAAACTGAATTACGTCTTTCCTGTTACGTCATTTCCGTCCTGACAGACAAGATGAGATGTGCCCCAGATTGCCTGGAGCCCCACAGAGGAGGTCTGCAGCCAGACCCTGTTGGGTTGACAGAGCCTGTGAATGTAGAGCAATCTGTGTGCACGACAAAGGAACAGCAAGGGCTGCCACACCTTTCGTACATCATGGATCCGACATCACATTAACATTCTTTTTGTATCTCTGAGTGCTCACTCTGGTCTCCATCTCACAAAGAAGGCAATTCACACCAAGCTTTCTCAGGAGTGGTTTCATACGTAGGACTTTCTTGCATTTCTTGCATAACAATGCACCCATTTACATAGCACAGCCACTGTAAGGTTTAGGTGCAGCACCCTGGCCGTTTTGGGCAGCACCTAAGCTGAATGAATGTAGATCTGATTGTAGTTGGAATTCTTTTAAAGTTTTGTCTTTAAGCTTTTGTTTGTTGTTTATTATCTGCTTTAATTTTTTTTTTTAAATGTTTTAGACAAATATATGTTGAGAATAACGCTCCAAATGATGTTAAAAAGAGACGCCAAAACTACCACAAAGGGACACAAACCGACAACAAAGAGATGCAAAATCCCACAAAGGAAAAATGTATGGGGGAATGCCATTTTTAATTTATTTTTTTTTATTGTGGAAGGACGCCTAAACTTGCTCCCCGGACGCTGTATGTATAGCTGTCCACTGCTCCTAATACTTAGGATGGGTTAAAATGCAGTAATAGAATTCCACTACATTGTACTGTGTGTATGTGACGATTAAGAATAAAGTTTGATCCTTTAGGTTTGATCCTTTTAAACCCCTCGCCAAATACGTGCACCTAAGTCTTCCACAAACTGAGGTAAAACACTGCATGACAAAACAATATGTGTGCACAGGTGTTTTTACCTTGGAGGGCCTTGAATCCTTGCAGGGGAACTCTGGAGGAGCCGGTGACAAACTGCAGCAGCCGGGCTCTGCGCTCCTCATCGAAGGACTCCACAGCTTTCCAGAACCATTTGACAATGTTGCTTTCTGGAGTGCAGTGTTTGAGCCGCGTGTTGGACTTCCAGTCGTTGATGTCAATTTTACCCAGGCCACATACAATCAGCTGCAGGAGGAAAGAAGTAGACAGGGTTGTGAGTGTCGTGAAATCGTTTCAATATATTGAACTAAATGTGCTTGGAGGGAAATCTAGATGTGTCTACGATTCTCTAAATCTACACTTGGATTCAATTTTCGATTTAAACCTTAATTTTTCAACAGGGACGGCAACGCCACAATAAGATGGCCGGAGGGTACTTTGCAACAACAGTTTGAGTTTCTCAGAGTTTACGAGGTGCAGTTAAATGCACCATTAACCCACGTGCTTTACCTTTGTTGTTTGTTCACATCAAGGGCACAGGTTTTGTTTCAACACTGAGGGACACATTTATTTATCTTTTAAAGAATCAGAATCAGAAAGGGCTTTATTGCCAAGTACGTTTTTTACACATACAAGGAATTTGTCATGGTGTTGTTGGTGCATGTCACACATTCTCTAAATATAAGAAGGATAAAAATAATATAAACAATATAAGTATAAACATATACACACAGTATGTATGAATAAAGATAAAAAATAAATGTAAAATAAATAATAAGTATTGTAGTGTAGTAATGTATTAATGTAATGTAATCTAGTAATGTATTGTGATGTTTCCTCTGTTTTCTGTTTTAGTATTCCCACTTGTGCATTTTGTTTAGAAATGTTTGTAGAATTTCTATTCTATTTTTCAATTTCGAAATAAATATTTGATCACAAAAAACATTGGGGGGGGGGGGGCACATAATAACGGCAGGGGTTGTACTCCATCAAACACTTATTTCCTGCATTATGGTGAATTTTATTATGCAACAATTTATGGTGTAAATCTCTTTATTTATGTTAAAAACTTTCTGCAAATGTAACCCATCAGGCGCGTTTCTTGGTTGTTTTTTTAGGAATCATGTACATCTCAACAACAAATCTGTTCCACGTTGAAGCCAGAGGCTCCAAAGTCTAAATCTACATAAGTCTATCTTTAGATTTCACGGCCCCGTTGTGTTCTTTAACCCACCAAAGTTGCAAAGTAGACACAGTTCTTGTTTTCCGTACGTTTTGAGCCCCCTGAACAGTTGGGGAGTGGGTTGTCTTTCATACAAATACAAATCCCCCCCGAAATCTACGCCTATGGTTCACATAACTCGCTCACGGGGAAGGCAAAATGTTGCCACATGGTGACTTCAGAAAAGCAGGACGATTTATTTTAGTTCTGTTGTTTCTCCGTTATCTCCGACTACAGAATACAAATAGCAAGCATAATAGACATTTTTGTTAATTTAATTGTCAGAAATAGCAAGAAAATGCATAGGTTTCTGTCAAAAAAGACAGACTCAAAAAGACAGACTCATTGCCTTGACTGTACGCGCAGTATGCTTACTGCTGTGCGTGGTAGTCCAAAGAGATGTGATTATGGGAAATGAATTAAAGTACCTCTAGCTCCTTTTCATCGAAGGCCTTCAGCAGGTGTTGGGGGATGACCTCATTGAAGCCCTTCTGCAGAGCCAGGAACTGGGCCTCTATGCCTCGCAGAAAACGCCAGTTGACGTAGAGCCGCACGTACTCCTTCTTGGTGTCCTGGGTGACGGGGATGCTCTTACCGTTGGGCTTGAGCTCATGCTGGATGATCTCTCCATAAGCATTGTGTTCCACGCAGAAGGTGTGGTCCAGCACACCTGTGATGTCGTTGTCCCTGAAGAGAGACAAACATCGGAATGACTGTTTTGAGGGCAAAAACAGGCGTTAGCACACCGTTGGTAACAAATACAAGGTGCTTGTCATGCCGATGAAATCTGATGAGTTGCTTTTTGTTGAACGCGTGCTGATCGGTGAAACCAGCCGATGAGTTTAAAACCTACACGTGGTCTGAAAACTTAGTGCTTAGAGACCACTGATGTTAAAAATCTTCAAAAACCCTGGGGGGCGCTGTCATCAAACGGTAGGAGACAGGTTTGGATTTGGGCTAAATGACTCATCAGTTGGTAGAAAATACAAATGTATAATTTGGCGTTTTTCCATTACATGGTACCTGCTCGACTCGCCTCACTGTGTGTCCGTTTTCCACTGCAGATTTTAGTACCGCCTCAGTGTGGCTGGTCGTCTTATTTAGCGGCGCCGCAGTAAACTGCTGTGAGCTAACGCGACACACACACACACACACAGAACGTGTGGAAGGTGTGTTGTTGTTGCCACAGCCAGAAGACACATTTAGTTTCTAAAGAAGCTGGAGGCAGCAAAAAAAAAAAAACAGCTGGCTAAACTATTTAAAAATGGCGGGTTTGTTCAGGACACCCCCCTCTGTCACTTTCACGTCACCTTTTGGTATCGGCTCAGCTCACTTGGAACCTCGACTGAGGTGGTACTAAAAAAAGTACCTGTTAGCAGGTACCAGGGACTTTTTATCATAATGGAAAACCAAAAAAGGTGAGTAGAGTCGAGGTGAGCCATCATGAATTTTACACTAAAATTGCACATTTTCTTCTCTTGAATGTTAGATTCAGTACCATCAATCAATCAGTCAAACTTTATTTATAGAGCACTTTAAAACACCCAATGTTGACCAAAGTGCTGTACAGAAGAATAAATAAAAGACCATGGTGCGTTATGATTTGTCTCTGATTTGGGTTTCTGCACACATCATTGCAGTTTGTATGAGCGTTTTTTTTGTGTTCTAATAACCGTAGAATAGAACACGTGTACATTTTTCTTAATGAGGCCATAAAACACAATCTGCTTCCTTATTTATGTTCTCTACGGACTCCTAAAACTATCGATAGCTTCAACTGTTGACTATTTTGTTTTGTTTTTAGGATTACTTTTCCTTTTATTCCCCTCTTTCTTCATTCTTTATTTTCTCCCCTCATTTAATTGTTCCTTTCTTCTGTCCCTTTTTTTATTTTTATTTTTTTAAGATAATGTTTTGGGCATTTTTAGGCCTTTATTGACAGGACAGCTGAAGACATGAAAGGGAAGAGAGTGGGCGCCCGGATAGCTCAGTTGGTAGAGCGGGCGCCCATATATAGAGGTTTACTCCTTGCTGCAGTGGGCCCGGGTTAGACTCCAACCTGCGTCCCTTTGCTGCATGTCATTCCCCCTCTCTCTCCCCTTTCACGTCTTCTGCTGTCCTATCAAAATAAAGGCTGAAAATGCCCAAAAAATAATCTTTGAAAGGGGAGAGAAAGGGAATGACATGCAGCAAAGGGCCACAGGTCGGAGTCGAACCTGGGCCCACCGCGGCGAGGAGTAAACCTCTATATATGGGCGCCCGCCCTACCAGCTGAGCTATCCGGGCGCCCCTTCTGTCCCGTTTTTTTTATAGACTTTGCGTTTTATTTTTTTGCCAAGCCCCTTGATGGTCTTTTTACTTAATTTTTCGTATATGTAAAACTGTTGTTTTTTACACGGCTAAATAAAAAAATAAAAACCTACGTTTTACAAATTATGTACGTCATTCCTCGAACCCAAATACGTTTTTGGTGAAATTAAAGATTATAAAAACAGGATTAAGAACTATTTGACCACTCAATGTCCACATTCTGTTACTGAACACATCATTAATATTTGATGAAGTCTTTGTTTTTTTCTTTAAAGGGAAACTTTTTATGCTGCTGTTTTGGCCAGGACTCCTTTGTCTCAATGGGAACATTCCTGGTAAAATAAACACATCTACTTTGTCATGCTCGTATCAAATGTAGACTGTGGACAGGAATGCAGAGCGTAACGTCGTGTTTGATGTGTTGAAATCTGTGATTCAGAAATCCTCTTTCACTTTTCATTTCCACAGAAAGGTCAGGACTGTCGTTGACTTCTATGTAACGGTGTTGTGTACGTACAGGATCCACACGAGGCTGTTGTGCAGGTCAGGGTCAACAGACTCCATGTCGTCCAGAGTGATGGGTTTACCCAGCAGCTGTTTGTAGAAGGGCAGAGTGAAGCCTCCGTCTATGTAGTGGCCATGGAACACTGCCATCCCCATGATACGGCCCACAAAGTGAAAGTAAGACAAGTGCTCCTGAGGGGAGACAAAACATCTTTAGTTTCCAAATGAAGAGACAGTGTTGAGTTACCAGAAGAGCTGAAAGAACAAAGTACACTACAGGTCAAAAGTTACATTCAGTCCTTCCAGAAAAATGCGGAGTTTTTTTGTGATTGTTGCGGGCAAAAATCCTTGATTATGTGGCACGTTTTCTTAAAAAATGCGATGGAATATGCGGGATATTTATGCAATTTGCGAAGAAAGAAATTGCGAGAACTTGCAAAAACTGCGGTTTCATCATGGCTTCATCGCGGGGTTTGCAGCTTCTCGATGATGTTCACGTCGCGTAATTACGTCACTTCATAACGTTCCCAGGGCAACAGGGGAAAATGGCTGCTCTTGTGTGAAGTAAACGCAACATTTTTCAAATTTCTGCTAAGATATGTGTGACTTGTTTGCAATGAAAATGCAGGGATTATGAAATCATGCAAGCCCCGCATATTTTGCGCAGAAATCGGCAATTTTTGTGGCGAAAGTGCGGCGTATTTGAAAAAATGTGGCTCCCACTTAAATATGCGGACTTTGGCTGATTATGCATTGAATTATGCGATCGCATAATCGCGTTTTTCTGGAGGGACTGTACATTGGTGTTTTTCTTCTTTCCTTCAACAATGACTATTTTTTATTTATTTTTTGGGGTATTTCTGCCTTTATTGGATAGGAATACTGAGATATGAAAGGATAGAGCGAGGGGGGGGAAGACATGCAGGAAAACCATCACAGGTCGGACTCAAACCCTGGACCTTCTGCATCGAGGAATAAACCTCTGCATATGTGCGCCCACTCTACCAACTGAGCTCACCGGCCACGCAACAATGACTATTTTAACATAGATTAAAACAGTATCATTCAGACACCACATTTATTATTTACATTTGAAATAGTTTTGGCCCCAAAAGAAGAAGAATTAAACTATATGAGAAGATGTATTTAGTCGATGTCCCCACAATGTTGCACGACCGAGGAGAATACTGATGTAACCATTTCTTCTCCACATAAATACCCTTCGATTTGGAATTGGTTTTCCAGTCCAGAAAATCGTGATCATTATTGAACCACAACTGTAATTGGGTTCTAAATATTTTGGATAGTGTTTTTTCTTTGGACCCTCTGATGAATGAACCCATTTAAAATAATGAACCAATTGAAGTTTTTGCTAAAAATCACACCAGTCTCCATTGCCGTTAGAACATAGAGTTATAACTAATGTTGCTGCTATGGCACGGCAGGCAAGAAAAGACATATTCAAGACCTTTGGAAATTCATTTCAAGAGGAAACTCTCTAAGACGTTCCAAGACTTGCAGATGCCCTGTTGATCCAAAACTTCCTTCTCTAAGAAGGTCATTTTTAGAGTCTGCATGTCAATGCCATGCAACATAAAAACACGTTTTTCTTCTTCTATGTGCTGTCAATAATGACTGTGACTCACGGGGTTGACGGCAGAGTCTGGGTTTATCTGCAGTGTGTAGATGTCATCCCGGGAGTACTGGAACAGGCCGTAGTACGGGTTCAGCATCTCGTGCGACAGCAGATAGAGCCACTCCCTGCACACAGTGCAACACAGACGCACAGAGGTCAGGCAGGAGGAAAAAAAGACTTACAACTGGAACATCAGAGTTCAGAACACGCAAACAGGGCTGCAACTAACGATTGTTTTCATTGTCGATTAATCTGTCGATTATTTTCTCGATTCATCAATCAGTATTTTCGTCTATAACAGAGATCTTCAACAGGGGGTCCGGGGCCCCTAAGGTGTCCTCAGAGTCACTGCAGGGGGGTACTCCAAATTATTGTCAATTCTTAAAAGTTTTTTCAAAAATTAAAATGTCTTAACATAATTCCATCATATTATTAACAAATAAATCCCCACTGACGATAGGCTTACTGGCCCATAGTTAAGGTCGTCACTAAGATAGCCACCCACAGATACAGTTCATCCTAAAGATTCACTGTGCCACACTGCCACTGTGTAACATTAAAAGATGATTTATAAAGTCATGCCAACAATTGTTATTTTAATAGCTTAGTATTCTATGCAAAAAAAAATTGTAAAATGTCTAAAGGCTTTAGGCTGCCCTACGCGTTATTGCAGGCCCAGTTTAATATGCAACTTCATTTTATGCAACATATGTAGTAGGGGGTCCCTGCTCGGTCTCTCTTTCAGTTAAGGGGTCCTTGGCATAAAAAACGTTGAAGACCCCTGGTCTATAAAATGTCAGAAAATGTTTTTAAAAAATGTGGATCAGTGTTTCCCAAAAGCCCAAGATGACATCCTCAAATGTCTCGTTTTGTCTCCAACTCAAAGATATTCAGTTTACTGTCACAGAGGAGAGAAGAAACTAGAACAATATTCACATTTAAAAAGCTGGAATCAGAGAATTTTGACTTTTTTTAAAAACAAAATCACTCAAACCGATAGTTGCCGATTATTTTATTAGTTGACAACTAATCGACTAATCAATTCATCTTTCCAACCCTACATGCAAACTTAAACTGATGAAGAAATTAATCCACACCACACAAAACAATGGTGAAGTTCTTAGGCTCCTCCACTAGGAGGCAGACTGCTGTGTAACAAAAGTCAGTATTTACAGAACCAAAGTCTGTGTTTTTCAATGTACCATGCTCTTCTTTTGCTACGGCTTCTTACCTGGCCACTCCTCCATAATCGAGCCCCTCCTCTCCTCTGAACTTCACCATTAGCCTTTTCCACAGGTCCTTCGGCCTCATCTTCATCACCTGGCGATACGACTCCTGCAACACAGAGGCAAACACACGCACATGCCACGCGTCAAAGACAGAAACGGCAGCAGTCAAGACAGCAGGTTTAATGTATGGTCCTCAAAGGAGAATGAGTTTAAGAAAAGCCATTCATCAGTTTGGAACATCACAGGTGAAGGGTCCTGCCTCTGGGGGTACTTGACAAAAATCATGTCTGACCAGTTCCAGGCACATTAGGGCGTGGCGGTCCATCAGGACCAAAACCTCACGCCATAAAAACGGTTTCTTCCAGTCTGCTGTCAGCCTCATCAACAAGGCCCCCGGAACCCCCCCCCCCCGCCCCCCCGCTGACATTGACTCTCAGTCTTACATCCTGGACTCTCAACTAAGGAAGCTAAGACATGGAATAAGCTGTCCACTGAGCTAAAAGCAATACAAAATAATAAGCTTTTTAAAATTAAACTGAAGAAGTTTTTAATTGATGATCCAACCTGTAGTCACAGATAGGAGTGGGGTGGGGTGGGGGTGTGTGTGTGTGGGTGTGTGTGTGTGTGTGTGTGTGTGTGTGTGTGTGTGTGTGTGTGTGTGGGGGGGGGGGGGGTGTACAGATGGATGTGCCTTGTATGTTTATGTACTTTATGTATTTTAAAGTGGCAATATTTCACTTTTTTTCTGACTGTTTAAAAAGCGACCCGTTACCGGATAAGCGGAAGAAGATGGATGGATGGATGTTTAAAAAGCCCTTCTAGGGACCATTGGAAATTAGCAATAGCTATAAATGCTGTGATGCTGTACATTGGAGATTTGTTGCACAAATGTCTATGTCTTAGCATCTGTCTATTCAAATAAACATGAAACGAAATGGAAAAAAATATATACCTGTCCTCTGTACATTCCGAAACTTTTCACTCGACATTTGCGCATCCTGCACTAATCCATACAGCCTCATTTTTGTTATTTGTTTCTGTATTTATTGTTTGTTTATTTCATATTAATGTTTATGTATGCACCAAGAAGCAAGGGAAATTCCTCGTAAGTGCTACTTACAATAAATAAATCCATTGCGGATTCTGATGGTAAACATGGCGACTGCTAGACCGACATTTGAAATGATTTTCCAAAACGGGAGCGAAGTTAAAAGATAGAAAAACAAGGCAGTTGATCTACTGTAGCAGTGTTGAAAGAAATGAGAGAGATGCAATGTGGCGTTACACGAGTCCTTTCCATTCGGCTCTCTGTTGTGAGGCTCAACCAGTGTTCATCATCCCATCATGTGCAGACAGCTCACAGCGTCACGGGGAGGGTTCATTTAAAGTGGATTAGGGGCAGTTATAATAAACACAGGCATAAGACTCTAACAACACAGCCGCAGGTTCCGCTGTGCCCCGCAGATACAGCAGACAACAGAGAGGTGCTGTGGGAGAAATGAGGATGTCTTATCTACGCCGAAAAAGTACACATCTAGGCATGTCTGACAGCCCACCAGCTAACACTTGCCTGTTCAGTCATACTGTAATGCTTCAGCTGGTCTGGAGACACTATGCAGTTATGTCTTAAGCTCAAGACGTCCTCTGCAGCCCCCCCGCTCCCACCCTTCTCTCTCTCTCTCTCTCTCTCGCTCACATTGAGATCAGCCAACAAAAATGTCTTCGTTCAGATTAACAGACGTGGCTGTTCCAGCACATTCCAGTGCATGTTTTATGAGGGTCATGCAGTCTGTTGCAGGTGTTGTTGCTCTGATGAAGGCCCCGTGCCTCCTAGATGCGGGGGGAAAAAAAGAAACTCCCCAGCTGAGAAAACGCACTTGAGAAAAATCCTCATCCACAAACAAGACGTCTGCTTTAGATTTTGAACAGACTGCCTTCACACATCATAGATAGCAGTGTGTGTGTGTGTGTGTGTGCGTGTGAGAGAGAGAAATCATTCTCACAGCCAAACCGCTACGGCCAATGACCTTTATGGGAGTAGACAAGAAAAACCTTCAGGGAATGTTTAACGTCGGTCGGTTGCATCAATAAATAACTTGCACAATTACACGCAGCTCTGCAGGTACAAAAGAAGGAGACATTTGTGCCGTTTGCGTCTATCGGAGGGCATGAAGTGCACTGGCATTGTTCGTAGATTGGGGGACGAGACAGAACTGCTTTTGTTTGTTGCTTACGGGGCCAAATATAGCTTTGTTGGCTGGAGATTTGGGGAAAACGAGGGCATGTGGTTGTGCAATGGAGCAAATATTAGATTAGATGTTTTTCTACCACGTTGTTATGCATTCTAATTAGTTTCACGCATGCTCTGGCTGAATTTCCCTCGGTGCGAAATTATTTTAGCACCGTTTCTGAGGGTCTCTAATAACAGGCCTCCCTTGTGAGCTTCAGACGATATGATGACACGACTGAGCTTGTTTCTTTCCATCCTCACCTCGAAGATCTCCTCGCGGGATACCTCGATGCGGCAGTGGCCGGCCTGAGGCTGCTGCTGGGACAGTTCCTGGCGGAGGATCTTGAGCTTCTGGACAAGGTCCCTCTTGTACTTGGGCACCGTGAGGCACTCGGCCTCCTCTGGGAGCTGAGCAGGGGACACCAGAGCCTGCTGGGCCTGATCCTTCAACTGGTTCTGACGACTGGGGAGGTAGAGAGGCCGAAAAGAGCGGCGTGGGAAAAAGGTGAGAGAGGTGAGGAGAAGAGAGGGAGAAAGGGGCCAAGAGAAAGAGACAGAGGGACAAGATTAAGGACAAAAAACAGGAAAGAACGTTCTGCAAATAGATCCTCTGTTGCTTTTGACTCATCATGTACACTTGAGGTAATGAACAGGGTCATCGAGGCCACCTGGCACATTTTACAAGTCCAAAAGTTTGTCTCAATAGATGGAGAGAGAGAATAGTGCCGGCACTGTTATGGATAGAAACTCACACCATGTACTACCCACCAAAAGAGTCTGGTCAAAATAGAGGGGTTTTTCTCCTCAATTTGTTTATTCATTTTTCTTTTACTTACTTATTATTTTTAGAGTTGGGTGGGCAGAGAAAGCTGTGCCTAATTGTATAATGAACTTTCATTCGTGTATTTTTGTGAAACTCAATAAGATCTGTTTCACCATATATACACATATGATGCTATAGAAATGTACAATTCCTATAAAAAATCATGTACATTCAGAGTTTTAACTTTCCTGCCGTTCAAATCATTTCTCATAACCATCTTCTTACTTTATTGGATGAACAGTGAAGCCAAATGTGCTAAAAAAACGAAAGAATGAAAAGCAGCATTTGATGAAACATTTCAAACACAGGAACAACGGAAGCGGTTAGCCACAGTGTCAACAGTGTGGCTGTGAACATCATCTGCGGTTAATGATGACAGAGGTCTCCACTCTGCCGTTTGATTGAGAAAACAAGTTTTGAACTAGGCGCTGTGTTCGGAGGGTGGCACAGTAGGGAGGCGCACAACACACACACACACACACACACACACACACACACACACACACACACAGAATCAAAAGAGCCTTTATGGAGCTGGCACTAAAGGATTATTTGCACAGTGGCCTTTTGAACTCCGGTGGGGGGTAGGGGGCATGATCGGCCCTGAGCAGGGTCATAAACACCAGACTCCAGAGCCGAGCACAGAGGGTGGTGGAAGCCATACACGTCAGTCTGACTGCATGGGATATGGATATGTAGGCTATAAAACTCTGAGTGATGCCAGGGTTTAACCCTTGTGTTGTCTTCCCGTCGACCAACAAGCAACTTTTTGTTTTTCTGGGTCAAAATTTTGAAATTAAAACTTTTTGGTCAACGTTTTGGTCTTCTTTTTCGACACTTGTAGCTCTCCCCCCCCCCCCCCCGTTTTTGGCACTTATTTCAACGTTTTTTTTCACTTTTATCCAATTTTTTTGGCACTTTTTCCTATGTTTTTGACGATTTTTTTCAACGTTCTTTTATCAATTGTTTTTTTTCAAATGCCATAAAATTGAATAAAACACCCAAATTCAATGAAAGTAGTGAACTGATAATTTACTTTACTAGTTGTATGGAACCATACACGTTGTTTTTTTTTCAATTTAGTTGAAAGAAACCCTAATTTGTTATATAGAAACTTTTTGAAAATGGGTCAAATTTGACCCGAGGACAACAGGAGGGTTAAATAAATACATTCAATGGAGCAAACAAACACAGGAGGAACCTTAAAAGGGTCATTATTCAACGCTATAGGGCAAATGTTTGTCAATTTCTGCCCACTAAAAATTCTGTTTTTGCCACTAATAGGCTCAGATTATTATTCTAAATGTCTGACAACATTATGAAAGGATCCCTACAGAGATAGACATTTTAGTTAAAGAGTAAGATCCTTTTAGTTTAACATGAAACAGCCCCGAAATTGCGATTGCCAAACTCACCAGACTTCATTTATATATGCAATACTTTCAGCGTATGTACAGTAGAGCCAGCACATTTCCACATGTAAATGAGTGAATGAAGGGTTTATTTCAACCAAACCAGAGTGGCGATTGTTGGAACAGTGGAAAGATGAACCAAGACGGCTTTTGATGCATTTCAGATGCATTTGAGCACGTCAGAGGCAAAACAGCACTTGTTTGTGTTTGTGTTCACTACTTTGTGAACGTAAATTGAAGGTGTGCAATTGTTACATTACACGTTAGAATGCAGCTTGTTTTGCCGCCACTGGTTGCAGCGGTCTTGCTTAACACTGGACCCGTTTTCAAAGATGGTTGTTCCCATCAGTCACTTCGACCTAGCCTGGTTGACACCAGACCCTTCTCAGTTGTAACTGAGAGTGGGTCTGGGGAAGCTTCATTCACAGCCCATTTCCAAAGGGGCATCACCAACGGACGCCACTCAAATGCCTCTGGGCGCAATTGGATAGTCCTTCAACCAATCAGACCAAGGATCCGGGTGACGTAGCAGCGACAGCGGCATCAACGGGTTGCTGCGCTTCAGTGGCTGTCATGTTGAACGTAAAACAAAAAGCTGCTTGAATTGGAAATGGGCTTGAATGGGCTCTTGGCCAGACTGACTTGCAGAGCAAATCTTAAATTTGCCGTAAGTTCGTGAGGGTTTTCCATGGCTATCTTCGACCCCAAAACATGGAAAAATAGGGTCTGGGTTAAAAAAAAAAAAGAAGTTACCCTTTAACTACAAGTTAGTTCACTCCATGACAGAATACAGTCTGAAAAGTATCCGCCCTATGGCTTGCATTCTCCTCTACCACAATGACAACTTCTCCTTAACAAAGTGACTGAGTTTGGTTTCTGGTGTCTGCCCAGCAGAATCCAGTTTGGCTTTTCAATCACTTCCTGCTATCCCAGAAAGCCACAGGGCCCCATAGGACACTCGAGACCTCCTGTTGAATCCCTTTATTTCCTGCAGACTAGACTCTTTGGGAGGGGAGGTAAGGGAGGGAGAGGGGGAGGCAGGAAAGGGCACTCTTCCGACAGCACCCAAACAGACAACTCAGAGGGTGGGAGAGGAGAGAGAGAGAGAGAGAGAGAGAGAGAGAGAGAGAGAGAGAGATGAGAGGACACAGAGCATCTCTTCCTGCACTTTCACCCATAAATCAAACATTCCTGCTCCGTCTCTGTTGCTCTTTCTCTCGTGTTGTGGGCCCCCAGAGTTCTCTCGTTCTCTTTCCAACTCCTGACTGATGAGCACGACTCTGGTGCATGTTACCTGAAGATGCTGCTCACTGCAGGGACAAGTCGGCGTAATAAAAGCAATGCTTTTGCTAGGCAACAAATCAAAAGCGTCTGGGAAATGACACGGTTATTTCTCATGCAACTGTACAGAGGGCAGTCCTGCAGCCAGGTCTTAAAAGCAGACAGGGATTCAGTTACCTATTGAACAGGGACCTTGACCAGTCGGGGGTGGGGGGTGGGGGGCTTGAATTCGGGAGAAGATTGCAACATCATAGGGAAAATATAACCAAAAATCCTGGTCTGGATGCTCAGGCAGTGTCTTCAGCAAATAAAAAAGGCAATATACTTCAACTTTGACGGACATATACCGTATATATATATATATATATATATATATATATAGAACATTTTTGTGGGATGACGGCACATGAGGGGTGAACATTTCTAAAATCCCTGACTTGATAAAAGGCAGATGGCTTGATGGAAATCCATGACGACTGATATGTTTTCCAGAGTTTTGTCACGAGTGAGAAAGTTGCTTCTATTAGCGGTAATAGAGCGGCTTCAGTTAGGACAGAAACTGTACCAAATAGATCCTCTATTAGCGGGTTAATGGAATCCAAATGGATCGGGGTAGGCTATGGTTAAACCTTATTCATGCACAATTTTTAAACAAGTGATTTCACAAGGCCGAGATCCATGTGTCCTTAAATAACTAGGAGACGTACGGCACTCTACAGCCCAAATCTAACACATTATATACTAAATACCTGTTATATATATAAAAACAAAATGTACAAATGACAACTGCAGAACATTAATACATCTAATAGCTATAGAGATCACGCCTGTGATATAATACATAAAAAAATAAATGTGAACTAATTATCCCCCCAGAATACATATTCAATGAGATTTTCACACATCTGGGCATAGTCATGCTTATGAGAAAATTCCTACATTAAAAACAAATGTGGTGTGCCAGGCTACATTTTTATAAAGACGTTTCAGAGGGCCATGGATGAAGAAAGAGCAAAACGAATACAGAATCCCAAACACGTTCTTTGATCCGTCAGAACAGGGAGGAGAAAAAAAAAGGAAGAAACCTGATCTCTCCATCGATGCATTCCGTCTCTCTCTGCACGGAGGAGGAATGAGGTCAGGCGGCGGAGGCCCACCAAGGCACCCATACACTGCTCCACCTTTGTGGCGCAAGGACCTATGGGTATTTCTACGGCTATCGCAGCACAGTTTGTGTTTGAACAGCTGCATAGGGGGAAGAAATTCTGAACACGTGCATCCATGCGCGTAGGCATTTACCAAGCACAGAAGCATGAACACACACACACACACACACACACACACGCGCACACACACAGTTCATTCATCGACTTGGGCATCAAATTTATGCACCATTTCCTGGATGTAAGACGCTCCTCAGCCACAGACACAGCAGCCTTGGTTTCCACTCAGCTATCTGATGTCTGGCCAAAGCCAGCTTTGTGACGGATTGTGTGCTAAAACGCCTTTATGATCAAAACCTCTGCAGGGCTGAGGAATTTGAATTTTTGTGTGGAAAGAAAGACTGTGGGGGGAGTGCACTGCATATGTATATCTGTGTGTATGTATGTGTGTTCGTGTGTGTGTGCGTGTGTGTGTGCGTGTGTGTGTGTGTGTGCAGGGCTACTCCGAGCGCTGAACCTCTACAGGTGGCGAACACACCTTGGCACAGGATCCCGCTGTAAAACATCGGCTGAGGGGGAGGCCAAGTGAGTGAGTCTGTGAATGTCTGAATAGAGAGTGTGCTTGTGTATGTTCCAGTCTACTGGCATGAAGCCCGAAACCTTACCTGACATTCTGACTTTCGATGCCTCCTCGAGAACCGTTGGGGCTTGGGCTTGGACTTGGACTACAGACGTAAAAAAAAAAAAAAACCAGAAAATTAATCTCTCCGCTTTTGTACCCCGTTACCCGTCTTTACTTTCATTTCACCGTCACATTTTGCTGGCTCAAGGGCACCGTAGGACTCACTTCAGGACTAGATGCAGGTTGGCGGAGAGGCGCGGGTCTGTAAACTGCGTGGTTCGGTTGTTGTGGTCGACAAAGTAAACCCTCCCGGTGGCAGTGTTCCGTATCTCCCATCCTGGAGGCAGTGGACCCAGTTCCTCACAGTTCACATTACTAAGATCTCTGAAACACAGCAGAGGAGCACACAATAAAGCATCAGCATGCAGGAATTTAAGAAAAATAGACGCAGCGTAAGGTGGGAAAGGGGAAAAGAGAGACAAAGCGTATACACACACACACTCACACACTCACACTCACACTCACACTCACGGTATAAAACATACCAAAGCACTGACTAACTGGACTCAGGCGGACAGCAAGATTCCGAGATGTCTGAGAAATCACTTTTATTCTATTTTTCTTCTTCCTCCCATCTAAATTATTTACTGCTGCCCCTGCAACCCCTTTCAGCTGGACTCCGTGGAGACACAAAAAAGGCTCAGAAATTACAGCAGGCTCGCTGCGCTGGCGCTGACTTTTTCTGTTTTGCGGGGTCGAAGCCAAAAGGGACCAGAGCCTCACGAGCGATGAGAGCTTGGCAGCTAAGCCATCTGCTAATGTTGGAGCTGTCTGAGGAGCACCTGGCGAGGTGTGGCGTGACCAATAGCCTCCTATCAAGAGCAATAAAAAGATCATCTATCACTCATATACTGATAGAAAGCAAGCAGTGGCCAGGTATTATAATATCAGTCATGTTTTATTGATAGCGTCTGGAGTGCAATGAAGTCCGTCTCTGCACACGCACAAGCAGATCTGTGTGCCTGTGCATTTCTTTTTGGAATACGGTAATCAATAGGACACACATGCCTGACTGAGTATTTGCCCAAGAGCCTCTGGTATGGCTAATTGAGACTCGTAACGCTATTGGCCAGGTGTCCCAGAGTGAGGCCTTTCAGCGCTCGTGCCAGAGGACCGAATCGCTCAGAGCCCCGTGACATGGGTCTTCTCACAGCATGTCAGGCTCGTAATCAGCTGCAGGCTTCACAGCAAACTACAAGGGGGACCAGGACTAAGAGACCATGACACAAGTTATGTGGAAAGCCAGTTATGTCAGTGCCGTGACTGTTGGGTAAAATCAGGAGGACTGAAGGAATGATGACTGATCCGAGCATCTGTGGACAGCTCAATTTCTCGTGTATGCATTTTATTGTTCTTGTGTTTTATACATTTTACAGTTTATACGGTGGATAGTGAAAACGGAGCAAAACAAGACACACAAATCTGTCCGTCTGTGGTGGACGTACCTCGGTACTCTGGGGTCGTGCCACGTGCTGACACCGGTCTGAGTGTGGAGGAAGTACACTTGGCCTTGCTGCGTGGTCCTCTGCTCTGTAGGAGGGACGTAAAAAAACCCAAAAAACAACGAGATTAATCGATGCAAGATCTGGAGATCCTTGGTTATACAATGTGGTGAATCCAATTAAAAACAAAAGGAGGCACAACATTTTGCCTAAACCTTGGCATCAAGTGTCAAATGTTTCGAAAATATATGGAAAATGAAATTGAGTTTAATCATGTGGCGCGTGCAGAAAGATTGTGTTTATAATCCGTCTGCGGAAGAGAGAGAGAGATCACGCAGACGGAGATGAAAGGACCGTCTGAGGGAGCAGAGACTCCGAAAGGCAGCCGGGGAAGAGGCGGGGGATGGGGGAGGGGGTGAGAGACAGGGTGAAGAACATTGGAGAGGAAAGGAGAGGAGAGATGGGGTTGTCTGACTTTTTGAGTAGGTGAGCTCATTCGTCAGCGCCCTGACAGAGATATTTCCATGAGACGAGTCTGCCAGACAGCGTTTCTCTGGCATCCCTTTGGACCTACCGCCCTGCTTTAACACACACACACATACATATATACATATATATATATATATATATATATATATATATATATGTGTGTGTGTGTGTGTGTGCACATAAAAGTTCCAAAACCCACGCCCACCCCGATGACTGCACAATAGACCAGGATTTTCCCTACCATATTTACTGTAAGGCTTAGGCGCAGCACCTAAGCTGTTTTGGGCACTACCTACACCAAATCAACATAAAATCACTGTGGGTGTCAAAACTAATTAATGGCTTTTCTCAGATCTGATGGTTGTAGTCGGTCCCCTGTGGACTTCTTTAACAAGTTTTGACTTTAAGTTTTTTGAGTGTTATTTATTTACTATCTGCTCTAGCTTTTCCAACGTTTTACACACCGATATGGAAATAATAATGGTCCAAAATGATGTGAAATTGCATATTTTTTTCTGTAAAAGAACAGAACATTTTCTTGAGGTAGGACCCCTGAAACCTCCCGCCAAATACGTGCACCCAAGTCGTCCACAAACCTAGGGAAAACACTGTTTACGTTCCGACACGCAGGGTGACATATCTTGGCCGTTGTGCTCTCACAAGAGAAGAATCAGAGGCGCCGACAGCTTTTATAGGAACTGCCCAAGAACTTAAGTAAGAAAGTAAGGACAGAGATGGAGAGAGCGAGACAGATGTGTAGAGAGCCTCCTAATCTGAAGGACTGAGAGAGATTTGATATGTGCTCTGGCTCGCAAATCCTACATAAGATTTTACCGTGAAGATAAACAAAACTCCTTTGGGCTGTGTGGGGGATCGCAGCTTGTGTGTTTGTGTGCGTGTTTGCTTTTACATGAATGCGTCCGATTGTTTGACTGTGTGCAGAAAGGAGAACGGGGGGGGTGGATGGCTGCCGCCAGCCTTTAACAGCCAGATCAATTCAACTAGATCTCTGTCTAAAATGGAGCCAGTATTTCAGGCTCCTTGTGTGGAGCTGCAGCATCATCAGAGCGGCGCTGCACTGAATGAGGACACAGATGAGCTGGGTTACTGTGGATGCCCAGTGTTGAGAGCGGGGGGGGGGGGGAAGCAAAGCAATTAACACAACAGCATTACCATGATGACAGGATTCATAGTGGAAGTAGAGATGGCTTTCATAGAGGATAAAATAACCCAGCATACTCTAGTGCAATCACAATATTAAATATTTATCTGCCTCAAGATAGGAAAGGCCAGACATACAGTATTAATAGCATAGTGACGTGGTTTCAAAAGCTTTTTTTGCCACACCGAATGTATCTGTGGTGTAGCCAGACTCCACAGTGCTACATGACAATCTGGGACAGGAGAAAAAAAAACCTTCTGGGTTGTTTGCACTTCTAATCACAATCGTCTTGGGCGTTGCTGAGCTCCGGACGCAGCAGCGGTAACTCTGCTAAATAGTCTCGGGAAGGAATTTGTTCTGGTGGAACATTTGCACATTTTTGTTCTCTCGACTGCCCAAGACAAAGTTCTCCTATAGGAGACAATAAAGGCTTATCTTATCTTAAAAGGAACACGCTGACTTATTGGGACTTTAGCTTATTCCCCGTATCCCCCAGAGTTAGATAAGTCCATACATACCCTTCTCATCTCCGTGTGTGTCATAACTCTGTCTGACGCACCCACCGCTAGCCTAGCTTAGCACAGATCCTGGAGGTAACCGGCTCCATCTAGCCTACTGCTCCCAATAAGTGACAAAATAATGCCAACATGTTCCTGTTTACATGTTGTGATTTGTATAGTCACAGCGTGTACAAATAACAAGGTCACATGACACACAGCCATCTTCTAACCGTATATAAACTGGGAACTATATTCTCAGAAAGGCGAAGCACTGCTACTTCTGCTACTTGGGCGGAGTGATTTGCTCGCAGTACCAGGGATACGGTGTTCCTTTAAACACAGTATATATACTATATTCATGTCCACTCTGTGGTGCTGGATTCCCACTAACCATATCCCTCAGGGAGGTCCGGGGGCGTGTGCAGGTGGGTTCTGCTCATGTAGTTGCGGTGCCTTTGGGAGCGGACCCGTCTCTCCTGGGCCCGCTGGTCACCGTCGACGGGCGGCAATACGGTGGTAGGCGTGGCCCCGTTGGTGCTGACGGGCGTGTTCTCATCCACGATGCAGCTGAGAGGCCGGCCGGGGCTGGAGTACTCTGATGCAGGCCTTGAGAGGGGCGAGAGGGAAGGAGAGAAGCACAGAGAAGACCAAGAAGAAATGGTAAGGGTGTAAGAAAGAAAGAGGGAGTACAAGAAACCATAATGAAAGGATTTCCCAAATCGTTTCGATTCCAATTCACAGTCTTGATTGGATTACATTTTTAAATTCGATATCAATTAGGTTAGGGAAATTGCAGTTACAAGCTTGGATAATGGCCCTTATAATGAAGCCACCTCTACAAACACAAACAGCAGCAAATCAATGGGCAGCATTTAGGAAGTCTTTAGGTGCTAACTGGGAAACCCATAACAGGCAGCACACTAACAAACCATCAAACACAAAGGTAGTTAGACTGCCTGAGGTAAAGCTTGGTAAGAACTAAGTGATAAACAGAAACATAAGTATTAAAGACGGAGACAGAGCTGGGAAGAGATGCCTCTGTTCCCGCTCTTGTCAGCTCCGTGACTTCCCTGGCTCTTACACACCATTAAACACCGCTGTCTGGAGCGGTCTGTCTGACACCCTTTTTGGAAAGACTCCTCGCCAGTTTGGGAGCACTGAGGTCAGAGATGCGGTCGGCCTGCTGCTGTTTGATTTAAGAGGTCTGGGTTGGAGTTTCTGTGGGCTGCAGAGTGTACTCACCTGGTAGGCCTCTCCCACTGCGTGGTGCGTGTGATGTGGTTCAAGTACTGGATCCGTCCAGACGCTGTCCTCCGCTCCTCCCAGCTGGCAGCAGAAACACACACAGACGCAGCAGTGAGCAGACATGGTTAGGCAGCCACAGAACCACCTCGTAGTGTTCTGTCTCGCTGCTCTGTCTCGCCACATTGCAACTATCATATTCCGAACATCGTTACCGTAACTGTGTCCATGTTCGGACACCGTTGCAAGGTTACTGGCTATATCCGGACACATCCGGTCTGACGCTGTTTCCTGTCTTTTTGCGGTGCTTTCTTGGGCGATCGCCCCCAAAGTGCAAAAAGTATTTTGTACACATCTTAGAATCTACGTGTGAATTGTTATTATGTAGATGGACATTTACATCTCTAATTAAGTGTTTAAAAGTGACTTTGATGAGATAAAACAGCAAACTGATCTTACGTAGCGTTTTATGTAGAGTGAGCACTGCGCCAGACTCCGTTAAAAAAAACAGCCTTTTAAATGCTACACTGCTTGTAAGGAGTAACGGGCGAACCAACTTTAAAAGGGACAGATTTTCTTTTTAGATAAGGATCCAATTCATGCCGATGTAAGGAGTGGTTTATGTGGATTTCGAAAAAATAACTGATTAATAGTCAAAGGAACTTTAAAGTGTTAAATTGAGTCCAAATTGAATGATAGCCCAACAGATTCTTGTTGCAGCATTTGAAAAGATGTCATAGAAACAGTTTGCCAGATTGCATAGCATTGATAGAATTTCTTCAGAGCTAAATTACGTGGTATCGGATCGGTGCATAATCTCCAGTACTTTCAGATACTGATACCAGCATTTTAGGCATAATCGGAGGCTTTTCCAATACTGGTATCGCAAAAATCGCTACTGAAAACATTACACAATCATTTAGACTTGTATTTAAAACTGATATTCTGATAAAATGTTAGCCAAAAAGTATCCAAGCACGGACACAGTTACGTTACCCCCGTACTCGAAGGCAGCATTTATTGTTAAGGATTTGCAACAGCTTCTCAAAAAAACTCCTTCTGAGATGATACGAGATTTTCCCCCCCCAAACTCAACTCACCCATCTGGGAGATCATTGTCAAACAGCCGACTGCAGTCCACCACGGGGCCTCCTGAGCCTATCCGGTCCCTAGACTGCAGGCTCACTGCAGCAACACATGGCAGACAGATGCACGCACTATTACTAGACAGCAGATTATAGTGCAGGCACAGATATTTTATCGAAGCACAAAATGGAACTATATATCTTTATGAGTAACAGGAATGGGGTTACATTTTTTATCAGTGGTATCCTGGAGGGTCTGGTTAAAAGGGAAGTTGCATTTTCATCTTTTCCTTCTGCAGGGAGGGTCCGGTGTTATGAAATCTAATCCTACATTTTATATGAAGACTGGGGAGGCTTTTTTGAGCAACGAGAAAATAGGCAGGAGGAAATGGGCAACATTTAGCAGACTACAGCTGAACACAGTCTCACACTCAAAGAGTATTTCTGATGTGTACATTTATTCATTCTGCAGTGGCGCACCGCCGTTAATCAGCAGCGACGCACTGCAGTGAGGAAACAGACGAGTGTGTTATCTACAGGTTATTGAACAGGTGAAGTGAACATAACGTTATTAGCCGAGCCAGTTACAAATGGGCTCGGTAGTGAACGACACGCTAACGGGCTGACGGATTCAGTGTTTTTAGCTGAGCTGGACCGGAGAATATTGGGTTAAAACAGATCGGTGATGCGGTTTTACCCTCGTTGTTCTCTGTGAAGTTTGCTGGAATGGTGATGTTACGTATTGTTTTGTGTGGAGTGATCACTACCCCGGACTCCGTTTAAAAAAAAACCAGCCTTTTAAACGCTACACTGCTTGTAAGGAAATAACAGGAGTAACGGGCGAACCAGCTTTAAAAGGGATCCAAGGATCCAATTCATGCCGATGTAAGGAGTGGTTCAGGAAGTGTTAAACTGAGTCCAAACTAGTTTAATGATAGCCAGACAGATTCTTTTGAGAGGATGGAGGAATGAAGGGGTGCCGTCCATCCAGGAGAGGGCTTGTGAGATGACTAGGGTTGCAGCGTTTAAAAAGATGTCATACAAATGGTTTGCCAGATTGGATGTCTACACTAGAAAATGGGGAAAGTACCTGAACCTTCTGGAGGGCTCCTAAAAAGCTTTGTGCTGGGGAGAGACGTGTACTATGTGCTTATGGCGTTAAAACATATATATGTTTAATTTGTTTTACAGTTTATTGTCTATTTGGTTATTTATTATATTGTCTTACATGTTATGGGTGTTATGTCATCTTTTCTTAAATTCTGTCTATGTGGGGCGCCTGAGTAGCTCACCTGGTAGAGCGGGCGCCCATATATAGAGGTTTACTCCTCGACGCAGCGGCCGCGGGTTTGACTCCGACCTGCGGCCCTTTGCTGCAGGTCATTCCTGCTCTCTCCCCTTTCAAGTCTAAGCTGTCCTATCCAAATAAGGGCCTTAAAAAATGCCCAAAAAAGAATCCGTAAAAAAACAAAAAAAAGTGGGGGTGGGAGATATGTTCATCCATCCATCTTCGTCCGCTTATCCGGGGTCGGGTCGCGGGGGCAGCAGTTCCAGCAGGGGGACCCCAAACTTCCCTTTCCCGAGCCACATTAACCATCTCCGACTGGGGGATCCCGAGGCGTTCCCAGGCCAGGTTGGAGATATAATCCCTCCACCTAGTCCTGGTCTTCCCCGAGACCTCCTCCCAGCTGGACGTGCCTGGGAGGCGCCCAGGGGGCATCCTTACCAGATGCCCGAACCACCTCAACTGGCTCTACTCCGAGCTCCTCACGGATGACTGAGCTTCTCACCCTATCTCTAAGGGAGACGCCAGCCACCCTCCTGAGGAAACCCATTTCGGCCGCTTGTACCCTGGATCTCGTTCTTTCGGTCATGACCCAGCCTTCATGACCATGGGTGAGGGTAGGAACGAAAACTGACCGGTAGATCGAGAGCTTTGCCTTCTGGCTCAGCTCTCTTATATGTTCACGTCGTAAAGTGTATGTTTGGCATGGATGCTCATTACAAGCTCCATGATTACTACAAGAACTGTCAAAGCAACTAATCAAAGAAGACGAGATAATTTTAAAGAAAATACTGAAATGACTTTTAAATAGTCAACCTTGGCTTTAAGCGAGTTTCCTTTTGCTGTAAATGCTGCCCATTAGTGGTTTAGTATGCCACCCTCCTTGAACATTTAATACACAGTGAATGAAGGACAACATGCTGTACATCTGACCTCATGGTGATGAAGACAGCCAGTGGGAATTAGCCCAGAAAGACCATTTTAGGGATTAGGTTTGTGTGTAGCTTCCATTTACTTTCTAATTAAAAGGGATCGTTTTTTCCAAATCTTTAGCGTGGTTCTAAACCCGTCCCTGTTTTTGTGCGTCCATCCGTACTCACCCACTATCTGGCCTCTGACTGTGTCACTGTCATTGGGACTCAACTTGTTCAAGTCTAGTCTCTGGTCTGTGGAGAGAAAGAGAGAGAGAGAGGACAGAAAAGAAGAAGTGGAGCGCCAAAGTGAAGAGAAAGAGAGACAAACAGCGTGAGACAAACAGGAAACGAGAATAAACATGAAAGAAAGAGGAGAGGAGAGAGAATTCATCAGTGTCAGGGATTTACATACAAACCAGCATGTGTTTGGGATGCATTTTTTTTTTCTTCTCCTTTGGACGAGTCCCATTGCTCTGTATCATTTACATCACTCAGACTCAATTCCTCTCTCCCTCATTATCCGTCTCTCATTCTTCTGTCTGTAGACCACAGCTTGGCTGTGCCCTGGAACAGATGGTCTGGTCTGTGGAACAGCCACGGGCTGTAAAAATCTCACCGCGCATCGCTACAGAGCAGGCTTCAGTTCAAATGCGGAGGTCAAACATTTGACAAATTTAAGTACAAAGCCTGCACTATTCCGCTCGGTCTTAGCATGGACATGAACCTCTGCCAAAGTCTGGAAACTCTTTGTCTGAACTTCTCAAAGTCTGCGGAATTTGAGAGTGAGGGAGAAAGAGAGAGAGGGAGATCAGGCAGAAAAGGAAAGAAAAACTTGTCCAAGTTGCCTGCAGACATAAGAAATGCCACTATCTGCTCTCTGTTGTCTGGGTGTCATGCAGATCAGCTCAGGATGTCTGTCTAGACTAAACAGGGACCAAAACAGGCAATGGTCAAACCGTTACAAGGCTGGCCGGAGGTCAGCAGCCACAGAGAAAACATACACACGCACACACACACACACACACACACACACACACACACACACACGCACACACACACACAGAGACAGTGAAATGTAAAAGAGCACTCACTTTGAGATGCATACATTTAAATGCAGTCATATACACAAAGACGCAGACACTGCAATTATACATAAATGTTACAGTCAACCCCAAGACGCTCTACAATTATACACAAATGTTTTAGTCAACTCGGTGCCCTCTCTAAGTCCTGTGGAGGGGACAAACTGCAACTGCTGGTAAATGCACACAAAAAAAAAAACAACAAAAGAATGACAAATACTCGCAGGGGGAGAGCGACCACAACAGAGAGAACACAACAAATCTACGCTTACACTTTAATAGCTCTACAATTATGCACGTCTGCCTGAAATGACCGGTTGTCTAGATCGGCAGACGGAGATAGCGGGAGGTTAGTCACAATGGCATTTGATGTGTGTGTGTATGTGTGTGCACATGTTGCCAGTCTATGGAGGAGACTGAAGGGGAAACTGAAGAGGTGAGGAGGAGGCCAGGAGAGAAAGGAAATGCAGAGGCAAACCACTCACAGCTGTGGCACAAGGTTCAGGTTTCCTGTGTCGCTCCAGGAAAACAAGTGTCAGGGGCTTCTAGGAAAAGGCGCTGGGATCCTTTCCCCCGTTTCTACCTACGTGGCTGCGGGCCCCGGCGAAGCAGGTACCAGCTCGCTAAGTCACTCCAGGCTCCAGCTTTGTTGAAGCTACAACTGTCTATAAAGCCTCCATCTCATTTATCCAGTTAGCTTCTGACATGAGACATTTTGACTGTAATTGCAGGGCGATGTTGATTGGCTCTTCCTGTTCTGGCAGAGGGCAGAGTGTTGACCCCTCTCACACACGCAGCTCTGGCCTCTGTCAGACCTAGTGAGGGGGACAGGACTAAAAAAGGAGCTACTCTATGTTGTGTCACTCAGGCCCGACAGCAGCACTGTGGTACTAACTTCTGCTTCTTATCACACTACAGGTATGAAGCCAGCTTGATGGATACAGCCTCATTTTATCATTAGGGCATGAATAACTGCAATTAATAATTCAAGAGTTGTTCTCCACCCCAGTAGAGGGAATAATGAACTGAGACAAATAAATAGCGCACTCAAGTAAAACAAACAAGTCATGTGTAGTTTGGCAACAAAATCTGTGCTGCGACTGAATTTAATTTTCGGAACAAAACAAAAGACCATCTGGGGGAGGAAGGCGTCAGTACTGCATTACAGCTGACTGCATCCATAGTGATTTAATCATCACGCCAATATACAACAATTCTGTAAAACGACATCTTTGGAGTGAAACAGCACAGACAGATATGTTTTCAGCATTTTAACCGGCAAACTTTTCCGTGCACAGACATTTAGGCTTTTTAAGAATCCAGGATGAAAGGAAGGTAACATCGTAGGACACAAACAGGGTGCAAAATTAACTTTTTCCACCAGCCGATTGGCTAGTGAATGTTCAAATTTTACCAGCCACTCAGATTACAGTTGTGCTTTTTTGGCTGGTGAGTGCAGCAAATCTACCAGCCACTTGCATATTTTTCCAGCAGTTGGCAGGTGGATAGTGCTAATTTTGTACCCTGGACACAAACTTTGAACAATTGACTCTATTCAAAAGATAAAGGTGCCCTATGGAGTTTTCTCATGCACAAACTAAAATGTATGTATATGTGTTGGTCGCCAAAACACACTGTGTGTATGCTTGAGCCTAGGCTTGCCGCGGTAGTCGGTGTTACAGATGTACACGGTGTTTGGGCGCACACTGATTACATTTATCGCCCATCGCCTCCACCGTCTTCTTTCTTATTTTATAGAAATAAAACCAATTTAGATAATTTCTTTGTGCATCAGTGCCCACGTGAAAGTGTCGCCCCGTACAGCAGCGTCGCACCACAGAGTGGCAGGAGTCCGATTTCAGACCGACAAGATGATGGCGGAGGATTTGGTGTCAAAGTGAAAAGCAAAAGCGCAGAATCCAATTATGTATATTATATATCAGGGGTCTTCAACATTTTTTAAGCCAAGGACCCCTTAACTGAAAGAGAGACCCCCTACTACATATGTTGCATAAAATGAAGTTGCATATTAAACTGGGCCTGCAATAACGCGTAGGGCAGCCTAAAGCCTTTAGACATTTTACAATTTTTTTTGCATAGAATACTAAGCTATTAAAATAATAATTGTTGGCATGACTTTATAAATCATCTTTTAATGTTACACAGTGGCAGTGTGGCACAGTGAATCTTTAGGATGAACTGTATCTGTGGGTGGCTATCTTAGTGACGACCTTACCTATGGGCCAGTAAGCCTATCGTCAGTGGGGATGTATATTTGCTAATAATATGATGTAATTATGTTAAGACATTTTAATTTCTGAAAAAACTTTTAAAAATTGACAATAATTTGGAGGCCCATCCCTGCAGTGACTCTGACGACCCCCTAGGGGCCCCGGACCCCCTGTTGAAGATGAGATAAGTGATCGTTTGCAGCCGGAATCGTAATTGCGATTAAAATTCGATTCATTGCACAGCCCTAATTATCGGTGCGTTTTCTTGCCGGATTCATTCACGGCGAAAATAGACCAGAAACTAGATTGCAAGCAGATTTTAAAACGTTGATTATTAACCATTTTTCCACTGCCCTCGTTGATGCATTGCTGCCTTTCTTTGCGTGTTACCGCCAGCAATGACTGATCAGCGTATTAGTGTGTAACTGGTGGCAGGATTGGGTGCGTGTCTGTCTTTGTGCTCCATTCAAACAAAACGGGAACCCAGCTTGTAAATACATTGCTCTGTAGCGCTACTACAGTGGTCAACAACTCCACAGGGTACCTTTAATACACAACATTGCTTCTTCCACTAGTGACCAGTTTAATGATTTCAAAACATAATAAAAAAAAATGGAGTAATACTGACACTTACAGCCTGTGTCTTTAAGGCGGTTGATAGCGTTGGACAGAAGGCGGACACAGCCGAGGAACCCAGCCCCTTGTTTCTTGTGAATCTTCTTGTGATTCCACACGCTGATGGTGATAGAATCTGATTTCCCGATGTATCTGAGGGGAAAGGGAGGAGAAGGAAACATAATTGATATTCAACAATGATAGGCTCGTCATTAGGGGTGTCACGATTCTCCAAATCCTCGATTCGATTACATTTTCGATTCAAAGGTCACGGTTCGGTTCTCAATTTTTACATTTTTTTTTTTTGAAAGCACAGGTTGCTATGCCATTATTTGAATAATATTGGAAGATTTCATGCTTAAATGCAGCCTGTTATTAATACTTACTACAATACTCAGGCTTATGCATTGTCAATGCCACTATAAGCATGTGGTTGTTGTTACACGTTCTGTCCACTAGAGGGACTTCCAACATCAGCCTGGCCTTAAAGGGGACCTACGTCATGGCGCATTGCATTTCCGACACGCCGCTCTCTGTTTACATTATATTCCACCACGCACACAGCGACCAACTCAAATCAACAGAGAACTCTGTAATGTAACATTATCTAACAAGTGTATTGAAGCGGCTGTTGTAGAGGCTAACGGTGCTCGGTTAGCACAATGACATCATGTTAGAAAGCACAGTCGAAACCATTTGTCAAAAAAATAAAGTAACAATAGTGTTAGCGACGATGCTAATGACACTGATAACTAAGCCAAACGGTGCTGTCGCAGCACTTTTTTCCGCTTGGCAAGCCGACCGGACGTGACATGGGGGCATGGCAGCATCGACGATTCCATTTTTTGATGCGAAGTTCGAGATTGTGACTTAATTTCGGTCGATTTTGAATTAAAATCAAAATTGTGACACCTTTATTTGTCATAGGCTACATCTACACTACAACGTTTTGAGACAAAGTCCATATTAACACAACCCGCCCAGCATATTTCCTTGGATTAGGATGGCACCAAGATCTTGGTTGCAGCTGTCGCCGTGGTCCTGCTGCACTCCCTGCTACGCTCTGCTGTGTCCTGCTGCGTCCAGCTATGCTGTGCTGTGCCACGCTACATCCTGTAACGCCCTGCAGTGCCCTGCTATGACATGAACTACTACGACTACCACTTGTAGTCACTGTTCCATTATCTTTACTGTGACTATTATGGCCACTGTTCATCACACCCCCAACCGGCACCGTCAGACACCACCTACCAAGAGCCTGGGTCTGTCCGAGGTTTCTCCCTAAAAGGAGTTTTTCCTCGCCACTGTCGCACTAAATGCTTGCTCTTGGGGGAATTACTGGAATTGTTGGGTCTTTGTAAATTATAGAGTGTGGTCTAGACCTACTCTAACTGTAAAGTGTCTCGAGATAACTCTTGTTATGATTTGATACTATAAATAAAATTGAATTGACTGACATCACATATCACATGACCGTTCACACACACTGGGTATGTGAGCCGGTTTAAACAGGAAGCAGACTGTCTGATGTTACTCTCAGGTTGAAAATCATGAATGTATAAGTTGGAAAATACAGAAAATACTTTGAAGAAAGAACAACAATGGTGAAAAGTAAGAGCAGGGATTTATTAGCTTGGACCGACGACGAGGTGGAACTGTGTACTATGAACTATGTAAAACATAATTGCTCATCTAATTAAATCTGTTTACCAGACGTGCCGGTAAATGTCAAAATGTAACAGCTAGTGTGTCGACACTCAGGATGTTCCCGGCAATGCAGGGAGACACGCATCCCCCCCACAGAAACTGTCTCCTCGCCAAGGACACATTACAAGACACAGTCGGGACATGCAGGCGGAAGAGGAAGAGGAAGGTGGGGTGCCTGAGGGATTTTCCAGACAGTGGATTTCAACGTGTAAATCTGACCCTAAGCGTCTGAGACAGAGCACCACAAGCAGACTGGGATCCTGTGAATCACTGATCGGCATCAGCCCTGCCCACATATCAGAAGGAGTGACAGAGAAGACTTACAGTAGACCGCTGACGTGACATTTAGCTACAGTGATGTGATGAGCCGCAACACAACTAACTGCAACTAAACTAACTCTAGAATTCAGTCAGACTGTGGAAAGGGTCTGCATTTGTCGAGCTCCTTTTCGATTTTGTGTTTACTAACGTGACATCTTTAGAAAAATGAAGGCAACTATTTCTACCTAACACACGAAAAGCATATGACCAGCTTGATTAAACTAACTTAATTGAAAATGTAATCGGATATAAATAGTCATCAATCATGCTGTCAAATGTGGAGGGTTGTAATATCAGTTATATTATATAATTCAAGGGTTGTTTGCCTTTGGAGTAAACTATTTTGAAGCAGTTTGTAGACTAAACTGTAAACATATGAGACAGCCCGAATGCACGTCCACTGGAAAGTAGTTTTTGCTACATGATCCGACATTCTTTTTTTGGGGCATTTCTGTCTTTATTAGATAGGAAAGCTGAGATATGAAAGGGGGAGAGAGAGGGGGGGAAGACATGCAGGAAGGTCACAGGTTGGATTCGAATCCTGGACTTTCTGCGTCGAGGATTAAACCTCTGCACACGTGCGCCTGCTCTACCCACTGAGCTAACCGGCCACATGATCCGACATTCTTAACTGAAGACGTTGTGGATAAGTTGCATGGAGTAGGAGACGGCTATGCTTAAAGGAACACGCAGACTTATTGGGACTTAGGTTATTCACCGTAACCCCCAGAGTTAGACAAGTCGATACATACCCTTCTCATCTCCATGCGTGCTGCGACGCTGTCTGACGCCCCCAGCATTAGCTTAGCCTAGCAAAGATCATGCAGGTAACTGGTTCCAACTAGCCGACTCCTCCGAATAAGTGACAAAATAACGCAAACATGTTCCTATTTACATGTTGTGATTTGTATAGTCACAGCGTGTACAAATAATGACATGAACACCAGTCACGTTCGCTACTAACTAGCTATTCACATTAGTTTTGTTGACGGAAGTAACTGTGCTTTTCGGTGTTGCGCTAATCACTCCGCCCAAGTAGCAGTGCTTCACCTTCTGAGAATATAGTTCCCACTTAGTATACGGTTAGAAGATGGCTGTGTCTCATGCGACCTTGTTATTTGTACACGCTGTGACTATACAAATCATAACATGTAAATAGGAACATGTTTTATTTTGTCACTTATTGGGAGCAGTCGGCTAGTTGGAACCAGTTACCTGCATGATCTGTGCTAGGCTAAGCTAATGCTAACAGAGTTACAGCACGCACGGAGATGAGAAGGGTATGTATCGACTATCAAACTCTGGGGGATACGGGGAATAAGACAAAGTCCCAATAAGTCGGCGTGTTCCTTTAAACTGATGAGGAGAAAATGAACATCACATTGGAAGAGGTGGCAATTAATCAATAACTAGAAGGCACTCGGAGGGCGCGGACCTCCGCCAAGGCATGCCCTCTTACAATGTTAAAGGATAACGTCAGTTTCTTTTTAACCTGGACCCTATTTTCTATGTTTCTGTGTCTAAGAGACTGATGGGAACAACAATCCTCGACATTGCTCCAGTATTAAGCGAGACCACTGCAGTCGACAGCAGCGGAAACAAGCTGCAATGTTACGTTAATGGGCAATTACGCTCCTTCAATTTACGTACGTTAGTTTTGACACCGACATGCTCAGATTATTAAGTGCCTAACAAAAGGTCCATCTCTGTAGGGATCCTTTCCATAATGTTGTCAAAGAGTAAGATCCTTTTTGTTTAACAGGAAACGGCCTCAAAATCCCTACTGCCAAACCAACCAGACTCCATGTAAATAAACGGTAATTGTATCATTGTAAAAGACAAAAACAAAAACTATCAAAAGCCGCCTCGGTTTGTCTTTCCACCGTTCCAACAATCACCACTTTGGTTTGGTTGAAATAAACCCTTCATTCACCCATTTACATGTGGAAACATGCTGGCTCTATACACGCTAAAAGTACTGACTATTTACATGGAGTCTGGTGAGTTTGGCGATGGAAATTTTGGGGCTGTTTCTGGTTAGACAAAAAGGATCTTACTCTTAAATAAAAAGGTCTATCTATAAGCCGTGTTAACAGCTTAGTTGGAGTATTGTCTTTTTCAGAATAAGGGCAAAAAACAGAATATTATGCGCATGTAAATCGGGTCAATGTTTAAGTTTAAACAACATGGGCAGGTAACTGTATACAGACAGCCAAAGACGTATAGAGAATAAGATGAGACAGACTGATTATTTCCTGACTGCCTGCGTCTGTCTCCTCCATGCTCTCTTCTCCCCCCTCGTGTTTCAGGCAAGGCCGAGAGTGCAGTGTGATAAAATCTCACCATGTGAACCTGTTGTGGCACATCTGCTCGGTTGGGCTCCCTCCTTCAGTCGAAAACTAATCATCTGTGAAGTTTCGCAGAACTGCATTGCACTGTAATTATCATGCTGCTTACCAAAAGGGATATGAAACAATGGGTCTGTGAGTAAGACGTCTGGACACTTTGAGTCAATGCCAAATGCCTGTCTGGGGTGCGATGGGAGAGAGCTGCAATGTCAGACAGACGTGACGGGAGGGAAGTATTATAACCAAACCCCAGTCATCTGGATCACCCTCCACGTAATAAAATTCATTAGTCTGGCTACGATTTTTAATACCAGTCATAGGCAATAACACACACACACACACACAAGCGCACGAGAGACAATGGGAAAATTTCAATAAAAAGGAAAAAGCAGCCGATTTAAAGAGTCAGATGTGCTTTCTAAATACATCCCTTTATTTGGCAGACTGTATTCATAAGAGAGGCATCTTTGGCACCGTTGTAATAGCTTTTTCTCTAAAGTTACTGCCAAGAACATATGGTCAAAGGGAAAGAAAAACATTTCATTACAGCAACACTTAAGTCACCATCTGAGATACAAACAGAACAAAAAGGGAAAGGCCCGATACTAACATTCACCAGAAGGGACTGGAACCTGCTCATGTTCTCAAATTGATTGACAGATCTCTAGTCTATATCCAGGACATTCAACTTCCGGGATTGCTCCGGTGCTGCCGGAAATTCCTCCGTATGCATGTCTTTTTGTCCGATGTCCGTCCCCTTCCTCTTTCTTTGTGTTGGCGTTCTAACCTCCGGTGGATTTGTGAGGACTATGGTTAACTGTTCCTCAGATCTCTGCAGGGTAAATCCAGACAGCTAGCTAGACTATCTGTCCAATCTGAGTTTTCTGTTGCACGACTAAAACTACTTTTGAACGTTTTACACATGTTCCACCAAAACAAGTTCCTTCCTGACGCTATTTTTCAGTGGCTCCGTGTGGAGCTTAGCGCTGACCAAGACGATTGTGATTGGTTTAAAGAAACGCCAATAAACCAGAGTATGTTTTTCTCCCATCCCAGAGTGCTGTGTGGACTAGCCAGAACCTCCTCCGCAGCGCTGTGGAGGAAGGTCTGGCAATGCCAGACTAACAGATCTCTTATGCTTCCTCTGCATTGTGGCACTTCATTTTATTTCTCCTAATTCTTCTACATAGTTAACACTAAGGATCTAACAAAGCCATTAATGGGGGTGCTGCTTTACTGGGTGCTTCCATGGCAATTCAGCCTCGTTGGTGGGAGGAAAATGGATGGATGAGTGGGCGTGAATAATTTGAGTCTAGACTGGGTACTTAGCAGTGCAGATGTATAATTTAATAATGCCATATTTGAAGAACTCCTAATTAACCAAATGGGATGAGTGAGAGCACACTGGAGGGAGACGCCAAAAATGCTTGAAAACACTTCATAACACTCACTATGAAGATCCTCTGAAAGAATCATTACATTACTAATAATCTCAGTGTCCTTGTCCTTTAAATTGATAACAGGAGTGGTTGTTATGCTAATGTATACTTAAAGGTCCAGTATTGTAAAATAAAAGTGAGATTTCCATGTCTTTGTTGATTATAAAGCAGGTCGAGGTGCTTTAGAAATACTGTGAGTATCAAAACGCTCAATCCACAGAGAAATCCACACAGCCCGTATTCAGAAACTGTGCATTTAAACAAGCTATCAGGACTTCTGTACGATATATATATATATATATATATATATATGTGTGTGTGTGTGTGTGTGTGTGTGTGTGTGTGTGTGTGTAGGTAGAAAGTGCTGCTACATTGCAGTTACAGTTACAGTCATTCCCCCAGCTGCAATGGCAGAGACGCCAAGAGTGCAGATGAGGAAGTCCCGGAAACGCTGACCAATCAGAGAAGAGGGAGGGGGGGGCTTAAAGAGACAGGCGCTAAAACGGAGCGTTTCAGACAGGTACATTCAGACAGACTGTATGAGAAAGATAAAGTGTTTTTTTTAACATTAAAGCATGTAATCATGTTCTAGTAGAAACCCAAAATACAAGTGTGACGCTGATGAAATGAGCACAATATGGGACCTTGAAATTTCAACCATATCCTGTAGTTGTTAGTGTCTGTTTTTACACACTTGGTGAAGGGCAAAATGAGTGTGAGAGGCAGGCAGCCAGCTAGACTGTCTGCTATCCTTGGCATGCCGCCCCACCCCTCCTGCAACAATGCTGAAGGGTCACAGTTCACGGGCCAGTTTGTCGGCTGTGACCTATGAAACCCTGGACACACACACACACACACACACACACACACACACACACACACACAGGCACACTTGCACAGTATTTCTACGCTCTCAAATGATCACATACGATCAAATGGAAAAAAAGATTCACTGCCAACAGCTTAAATGCACTAGGCTGTAGTCGGAACACCAGGTGTTGGAGGCCCTATTTTAATAAGTGTGAGCCAGCCAGACGGCTTTCTAGCCTGCTCAATTAAAACCACTCTCCTCCAACACGCCAACTGAGAGTCCTGCTGGTCATGAGGATAAACACTACAGACAGTAAAAGGGGGTACACCGGTGTTAAACTGGCACAGAAACACCAGTAATTTGCACATAAATTCCAGTCTGACACATCTGCGGACTCCTGGGACAAATAAGCGCAGAGAAGCTCCACTGAGCCTCCACTGAGTCTGTGTTCTCCTCTCCATCGATCCATCTTTAAAAAAAAGGTGTGCGCGCGCACACACACACACACACACACACACACACGCGTGACTTTTTCCCTCTTGTCAAAAGTGACAGGAGCAGCTAATGTAGAGAGAGGGTCCTGTATCCCCAGCAACCAAACAAACGGAGACATGTGCTTCCTCTCGCTGTTGGCTATGCATGACGGTTGGATAAACACCCGGGCGAATACTGGAAACTTTCACTCTCACGTTTTCACTCACGCGCTCTGTCTCTGTTTTTTGTTTTTTTCCAGGTTACTTTCACAGGACAAACCATCTTTGGGAAAGCCAATCAGCGTACAACAAGACATACATGTGTTTCAGTCAACGGAAGTAAATCCTACTGGAGACGCCATCCTTTTCGGTTTCTTTAAACACTGCTCTAAAAGGGACGGTTTTAGACTCTATACTGGTGCTGAAGGGTTATGTCATTACGGAGCATCTAGATAAGTGAGAGACCAGATGCGAGAGCTGTTTACATCTGTTACTGTTTAGGTTCTGTTAATGACACAGCCCGACACTTCTCTGTGTGCTCACTTATTGAGGTTAAATAAAGAAAGACATAAAAACTGCGAGGCACTGTAATGGCCCAAGCAGGGCCTCAGACTGCTGTTTGTAATCAGATTAAGTCTTTAGGAAGGTGGGAGGTATTCAAATAAACCAACTTTTTTTTGCCTTTGAAAACAGATGTTGAGAAATGAGTGTGTTAACGTGTCTGGGACTCACAGGTCATAGTGTTGATTCCACTTGGGGTCAAGTGTGTTCCTCACAGTGTCTGTAGAGTGGCATTGCCCTGAACCGTCCACAACAACCTTGGCAAAGGGATCAGGGAGGCCTGCGGGGGAGAGAGGGAAAACGCTCAGCCACATTCACCAAGGACAAATATCCGATTTTCAGAAAATCACAATTTTAACAAGACACAAATGACAACATTACACAGCGGTGGTAGCTTGCTGCATGGCAAATGGTTGATGAGAAATACAACGCAGATGCTGTGGTGTCTACAACACTGTTCTTCTGCTTCAGGACCAGACCAGTCACACAATATTCATTGTTTACTTCCTTTTTTTTTTTTTTCCTTGTATTTTGATTCCAATATGAGATCCTTTGGAGACAAAAGTAAAGTTGTGGATAACTAAAGATGTATTGAATTTGTTGCCCTTAAGTGGTAATTTAGGTATTTTTCAACCCTATTTCCCCATGCATTGGTGTCCAAGTGACTAATGTGAACAAAAACTTTGAAATGGGTTCAGTATTGAGCTGTAACCAGTAGCGGGAAACCGGGCTGCAATGTAATACTATAGGGCAAATGCGCACAGTCAGTTTCCGTCCACTAAAAGTTCTGTTTTTGCCGCTGACAGGCTCAGATTATTATTCTAAGTGTCTGACAACATTATGGAACGGATTATATATATATAGATAGACCTTTTTGTTAAAGTGCTCATTTTCAGGATCATAATTGTCATAATATGTATGTATTTACATTTGGCATCACACTTCTGTTCTATCTTTGTTGGGAGTCGCACATGCGCAGTACCTAGGTCAGGACTACTAGCCAGTCAGAAGCAGAGTATGAGGGCGTGCCCTGACAGTACCTAGGTCAGGACTACTAGCCAGTCAGAAGCAGAGTATGAGGGCGTGCCCTGACAGTACCTAGGTAAGGACTACTAGCCAGTCAGAAGCAGAGTATGAGGGCGTGCCCTGACAGTAGCTAGGTAAGGACTACTAGCCAGTCAGAAGCAGAGTATGAGGGCGTGCCATGCTAGCAGCTAGGCGAGCATTATAACGTGTGTTCCAAAGTGACCACGTTTGTCTCTGAAGTAAAGGCTGGACTACAATAGAGCTGTTTGGAGCAGTTTGTGAACAGTGTTTTCTGTTGGAGATGGTAAGTCCCTTTGGGGTGGACTTTGGGCTTTTTCACTTTGTAAACCTACAACGTGCACAAAAAAAGATATATAACACAATAAAGGAAAGGGAAAAAGCCAAAAAGTATAATATGAGCACTTAAAAGAGTAAGATGGTGGTGGTGATGGCGCAGTGGATATGACACGTCTTTGGTGTCGGGGATGTGGGTTTGATTCCCACTGTGATACATCAACCAACGTGTCCCTGAGCAAGACACTTAACCCCTAGTTGCTCCAGAGGTGTGTGACCTCTGACATATAGCAATTATAAGTCGCTTTGGATAAAAGCATCAGCTAAATGACATGTAATGTAAAAGATCTTTTTGGTTTAACATGAAACAGTCCCGAAATCGTTATCGCCAAACTCACCAGACTCCATTTAAATACTTTTAGCATGTATAGAGCCAGCACATTTTCACATGTAAATGGGTGAATTACGGGAGTCTCGTGGGTTTGGCGGTGGCCATTTCAGGGCTGTTTCATGTTAAACAAAATCTTTCTTCTTTTTTTTTTTTAAGATTATTTTTTGGGCATTTCCACCTTTAATGGATAGGAAAGCTATGAAAGGGGTAGAGAGAGGGGGAAGACATGCAGGAAATCGTCCCAGGTCGGACTCTAACCCTGGACCTTGTGCGTCGAGACATAAACCTCTGAATATGTGCGCCCGTTCTACCAACTGAGCTATCCTGGCCGCAAACAAAAATAATCTTTGACAAAAAAGGTCTATCTCTGTAGGGATCCGTTCCATAATGTTGTCAGACACTTAGAATAATAATCTGAGCCCGTCAGTGGCAACAACAGAACTTTTAGTGGACAGAAATTGAAGATGCACAATGCCAATTAACGTTACATTGCAGCTTGTTTTAGTATTGCTTAATACTGGACCAACTTAAAATAACTGTTGTTCCCATCAGTCACTAAGACACAAAAAACATGGGAAAATAGGGTCCAGGTTAAAGAAATACCAAAGTTATTACCCTTTAATACAATAAGCTGGTTTGGTGTGAAAATACACCACATGATTGTTGCTGAATCTATTAGCAGATTAAAGATTAGTCACACAAAAAACAATCCGTTTAGTGAGTTTAGTGAGTGATTATTTAAATTCAAAAAAATTTGAAATGTTTGCTTGTGGTAACATACGGTATGAGCTGCAGCAGTATTGTGTCTTTGTTTTATATTATTAGAAAGAGAATCATTCAGACATGCCAACATAACAGACACGCACATAATGGATTACACACACACACACACACACACACACACACACACACACACACACACACACACAGCTCAGCTCCTGAGCGTTGGAATGGCAGGAATGGGCACCACAGAAACCACCTGAGTGAGCAGAAGACCTTTACACACTCATTCACCATGACAGCCTGACCCAAACACACCCAAACACTCACAACACTAAAGACACCCACACAGGAGGTATTAAGTCTTAGTGGAAAGAACATTTACTGGGTGTTATTTATGCAAAGTGTTTGCAGAAATTCTGTCCAAAATGGAAATAAAGTACCATCACTGTATCTTAGTGACATTTTACAAAACGTAATCAGAGTTACAGTATGTCAGGAATGACTTTTCCTTGGTCTTTTGATAATCGATTAATCGTTTGAGTCATTTTTTTATTACAAAAAATAAGATTTCTCTGATTCCAGCTTGTTAAATGTGAATATCTTCTAGTTTCTTCTCTCCTTTGTGACAATAAACTGAATATTTTTGAGTTTTGGACAAAACAAGACATTTGAGGACGTCATCTTAGGCTTTGGGAAACACCGATCCACATTTTTCACCATGTTTTGACATTTTTATAGATCAAACAACTAATCGATTAATCGAGAAAATAATCGACAGATTAATCGACTATGAAAATAATCGTTAGTTGCAGCCCTATAATAATGCAGGAACACCTTTTCAAAGATCAATCAACTTTATTTCTAAAGAATATTTAACACTGGAACTGGAAGACATTTGAAATATCCAAAATAAATGAACAAAACAACCAAAAACAATAAATAAAATGGACTCTGTCTCTGTTAACAAAATTTTAAAATTTAAAAAAATGGAAATTTTTCCGGCCACGATAAAGCCAATTGGACAATGTACACTCAAGTTACACCCACTTCCTGTTTCGATGGCGAAACGCACAAAATGGCCTCCCCGCCACGGCCACGCTCTATGACGAAAAGTTTTTCTTTTAATAACTTTTCATCTTTAACGTCTTAAGATGGCACAGACCAAATGTGAAGTTGATCAAATAAAATCTCTAGGAGGAGTTTGTTAAAGTACGACGTGGAAATGGCCAAAATTGCACTAATTTCGAACTTTTAAATAAAAATGGCGGACTTCCTGTTGGGTTTAGGGTATGGCTCCAATGACGTTTTTTGTACGTCTTGACATGTTACATATGTGTACTAAGTTTCGTAAGTCTACGTTAAACGCACTGCAGGGGCTCAATTTTTGTAACTTTGTAGGGGGCGCTAGCAAGCCATTGGCCAAAAGACCAAATGTCTAGATCCTAGTGTGCCGTTGAAGGCTGTCGGCAGCGAAACTTTATCGGCCCACGTTTCTCCATCTCAAAAGGTCTTTGCAGTGAAGATATTACTGTATATACCCACATACTGTACAGGTTTATCATATACGGCTGTGCTTGGCAGATACTTACGGAAGAAGTCCTTCTTCACCAGGTTTTTGGCGCAGAGGACTGGAAACAAAAAAGGAAAAGGAAGAGTCGAGGGTTAATTTAATGTAAACATTAAAATCACAAGCAGTGAATCAGGATTTTATTTTGTGTGTGTCTATTTCAGGATTCAAATGAGAACAACTGTGCTGGAGTCAACCTTGGTGCAAATTAAACCATCTCTTACACAATTAGACAGCATTTTAAACAGCACGCAATGGACAGAAAAGGACTTCTTTCTTTCCCGCTGTCACACCAAATGCTTGCTCTTGGGGTGAATTACACAGCGTGGCCTAAACATACTCCATCTGTAAAGTGTTCCAAGATAACTTCTGTTATAATTTGACACTATAAATACAATTTCATTGATTTGAGTATTAAAACATCTCATCCGCAACAGCAGAGGAAGCAACTCCTTCGCTATGGGTTTAAAGTTGAAGTGTTATGAACAGTAATGAACACTTATTGTATCTTTAGATGTCACGCGTTACAAAATTCAGTCGCTGAGCTAGAGGCGGGGATGTTTTGTCTCCGTCTCCTTCCCAAAGCAGCCTGCTGATGGGACCCTGTTGATCTACTGTGAGAGCCATGGAGGCGGTTGCCGAGGCGATGAGCCAGAGACGCTTACACCCTCCTCCTGTGTATGCGTGGACGGATGAGGAGGCTCAGCCACCACCTGGGAGTCTGGAATTGCAGTTGCAGCCTTTGAGTCAGGCACATGGGAACACAGTTTGGGCTTAGCTTATTCCTGTGACAGTGTTTATTTAGAGACACTAATTGGTCTGGATGTACAGTATGTGGCTGATTCATTGGTCTGAATAGAGATGAGACTATAAGTAATTTGACTGAGATAAGATTATATTTAAGATATATAATTCATCTCGTCTTTTTCCTTTTCTTGATCTGTTTCTCTTCCAATTCATCCGTTTGTGTCTTGTAGTCTCTTCAGCTTTTCTAGGCTTTATGTTGTTCATGTCAAATGTTCAATAAAAAGGAGATCGCAAAAAAATGCTCAATGGTGTTTTAAGCCCCCAACGTCGACTTCAAGGCAGCGCTGCGACCGTTGACTTCAAGGCACCTAACCACTGCCTAATGCTTGTGCCATAGACTGTATATAAGAATGGACCAACAGATCCCGTTGCTCTGGACGGAGACCAGTGAAGGCCGTTAGAAGCACTTTTCCGGTGATCGCTGAGCGTTACTGAGCAGCCTCCAACTGAGAGAGACGACGTAAATGTGACGTGAGCAACCTGTCTGAAAGTTGGAAGTCTTCTGGTAGCTGTGCCAAGAGAAATCTCAATCATTCCCAATCTAGCAGAGACGGAGAGCGTAGGTATATGTAAGGAGATAACATAGACACAGGCTAATTATTGATCACTAAAATGATAGTTAACATTAGTAATTACACTTAAAGAGCTAATGTGAGACGAAACTGCCTGCGCGCTTCTCCTGTACTATACGGTAATTCCTCTACTATGCGACAGTAAGTTGCGTGGTTATGACCCAATCGTTAGCCTATTTTTATAAAAACGTCTGCTATGGAGCCATAACGTGAGGTACAAGGTAATGGAGCCTTTTATACATTGTCGTGTTTCTTTAGAAATAAACAATGGACAAATAGAGTCTTTAAACTCTTCAGATGTAAAGTTATTCTCTGTCAAAGTGACGTCAAAATGAATGGCAGTCAATGGGATGCTAACGGGGGGTGATCGCTTTGTAGCATCAAAATGGCGCCATAGGAGGTTCGCGGTCCGAGGAGAAGTTTACCCCCTTGCCTTGTGCCTACTAGGCAGCGCTGCCTGGAAGGCGACGTTGGGGGCTTAAAATACCAAACACCCAAAAAAATCAGCTTGGAACTTCACAAAAAAATGCCCAATATGTATTAAATACATTGTAGGAGTAAACCAGGCGTTTAGTACAGCCCAATTTGATGTCAAGTGGGCCAGAGATGTCTGTCTGTGTCTCTCTCTCTCTCTGACAAAAAGATAAGTGGCGACTATTTTGATAATCAAATCATCTGAAATGTTGTTTTTTACGCGACAGTTTGCTGCTTTCCTTTGTCTTGTGAGAGTAAAGTGAATCTCTTTGAAACTAGAGGCTTTTTTCATCATCTTCTAACATTCAGACCAAACACGTCATTGATTAAAACAAGAAAATAAATGTGCAGATTGATTGATGAGTAAAAACAATCTATAGTTGCAGCCCGAGCCGGTTGTTTGTGCCTTTTCTCTGTGCCTGGCTTGCCCGCTCCCGTCATGTGCAGGTGACAGTGCTCAGACTTTACTCTGCTAACACAAATAGACAAAGACACACCCATGGTGGCAGACTGCAGCCAAAGCCATTCAATCTGCAGCCACTTCCAATTCAGCACCACCACCCCCCCCCCTCCATGCCTCACATACTCAGACACACACCATGTCAAGTATCACCCTGAATCACTTTTAGGACTGAGCTGAAACTATTTTGCCCACCAGGAAACAGAGGAGGGAGCAGGACAAACCTTCTGGGTGCCTTGTCGACTAAATTAAATTTGCAAATCACCAGCTTCACCAGTGTGGAACACACCAACATCTACATATGCATGGTGTTTACAGATGCACCACACACACACACACACACACACACACACACACACACACACACAAGAACATGCTCGACAGTTGAGGAAGAATTTCTTTCCAGCAAACATCCCTGGGAATGTGTTACGTTCCAGTGAAACCCACCTCATTTCTAAAACATCTGGCATGTATCCCTTTCGGTCGCGCTCTTCCTGAACACACAGACGAGCGCGCACAACACACGCACGCGCTCGTTCTCCACTGATCTGCCGTAATTAATATTAAGAGGCACAGAGGAATAAGTATGGATGTGTGCGCACACTGAGGTGAAAAAGACGCATTAAGGTAACGGGTGACCGTTGTCTTTTTTGGGTTGCCACAATGCAGACGTACATTATGGGAAACAAAGCTCGACAGTTATTTGATGGTGTTTTCAGAGGGGAAACATTGAGCACTATGTTCCCTAGTCTAGAAGTTACAATGCAATAAATCCACAGGAAGTGAAGAGAAAGAACAGTGAACCACTGGGAAATACGACTCGAGGCAAGGTAAGGGCGTGGCAACAAAACCCAGCATTTAAAGTGATCATATTATGCTTTTGGGGTTTTTCCCTTTCCTTTTTTGTATATATCTTTTTGTGCACGTTGTAGGTTTACAAAGTGAAAAAGCCCAAAGTCCACCCCAAAGGGACTTACCATCTCCAACAGAAAACACTGTTCACAAACTGCTCCAAACAGCTCTATTGTAGTCCAGCCTTTACTTCAGAGACAAACGTGGTCACTTTGGAACACACGTTATAATGCTCACCTAGCTGCTAGCATGGCACGCCCTCATACTCTGCTTCTGACTGGCTAGTAGTCCTTACCTAGGTACTGTCAGTGCACGCCCTCATACTCTGCTTCTGACTGGCTAGTAGTCCTTACCTAGGTACTGTCAGGGCACGCCCTCATACTCTGCTTCTGACTGCTAGTCTTACTGGACTGTCAGTGCACGCCCTACGCTTTGACGGCTATACTACTAGGTACTGTCAGGGCACGCCCCCATACTCTGCTTCTGACTGGCTAGTAGTCCTTACCTAGGTACTGTCAGTGCACGCCCTCATACTCTGCTTCTGACTGGCTAGTAGTCCTTACCTAGGTACTGTCAGGGCACGCCCTCATACTCTGCTTCTGACTGGCTAGTAGTCCTTAGCTAGGTACTGTCAGGGCACGCCCTCATACTCTGCTTCTGACTGGCTAGTAGTCCTTACCTAGGTACTGCGCATGTGTGACTCCCAACAAAGATAGAACAGAAGTGAGATGTCTCACTCTGTAGCTAAAACAGAGAGCTCAACACACAGGGTGAAAAGAGGAGCTGCAGTACAACAAAATATGGTGTTTTTTAAAAATTAAACTATGTAAACCTATTCTGATATAACCTCTAAATACAATTATGAACCTAAAAATGAGCATAATATGAGCACTTTAAAGTCCAGACAGGAACAAAGAAGTGACAATAAAGACAAATTGAGACCAACTGCAGAGTAAGGCAAGACTTGACATGGCCCACACAATGGCCAGCTCAGCTTCAAGGGATAGTTTGAATATTTTGAAGTGGGGTTGTATGAGGTACTTTTCTATAGACAGTGTGTTGGCTACAGTAGATGGCGGTCGGCACGCCCCCCAGTTTGGAGAAGCAGGCAGGAGAACCGACACGGGAGCTAAGCAACGTGCTGCTGTGGATGGCGGCAGCAGCTAAACGGATTTTAGACACCCTTTAAAAAAAATCTATTTCTAAGTTTATGCTATATTTAGAATATTTACACCGCTTTACCTTGCTGTCAGACAGACCTTTCCTTTCCACACAAGTTTCCCCTCTCTCTCTTTCAGTCTCTCTCTGCAAGGTTTCCTCCTGTCTCCACAGTGAACAACATTTCGTCGTTGCTGTCATAATCACTCATTTTTATTTGCTTGTATTTGTTGTCTCTTCCATAAACTACTGAGAGTCTAAGCCAAACAGCTGATCTGCTAGGTATACGGAAGTTCTACGGTTGAGAAAATGTAATGCCAAAGGCTGTCTGACTGCAAGATAAAGCGGTGGAAATATTATAAATATAGCATACACTTAACAGATTTAAAGTTTTTTTAGGTGTCTAAAAGACAAGATTTTTGCTGCTGCCCCCATCCCCGTAGATTGCTTTGCTTTCGTCTGGGTACTCTGGTCTGTTTCTCCAAACTGGGGGCGTGCTGAGTCATCTACTGTGGCTAATACACGGACTATGGATAAGCATGTCATACAACCCCATTTCAAAATATCCAAAATATCCCTTGAAAGCAAACTAAGCTGAGCAAAACCTGCGGACCCTCCTGTGAGTACATAAGCAGTCTCCAGCTAGCCACAAGGCAGGAAGGCAACACTACAATTATACCTATATAGGCTCCTTATGAAAACATACAAGGGGCCGGATTACAGCTGAAAACCGCTGGAATGGTGCACGCAGGAAGACAATGGTGGCAGGGAAGCCAATTAGGAGTCTGTGGCTGCAGAGCGAGAAGGAGAGCGCAAGGACAGCAATCAGGACGCAGTGGAATCAAACCATCACAATACAGCTCTCATTACACACTGACAAAACACTCGGCTGAGCTTTATGCAATTTATTAAAAACTGTGGTTTTATGTAATTTGTAGGCAAACGGAGACCAAAAATCGGGTTGGCAAAGCCCTACTCTATCACCTCAGCCGGCTTAACCTTCTAAAGGACAGATACGTTGAGGCAAATGTGTGTTATTATATACGCACACAAAACTTTCCAGAATAAAAGGTCTCTTACCACAGCAATGAGGGCCTCCTGAGACAGCATTATGCAGCAAAGAGCAATTTTCCGCAGGGTTGTGCGGCGGGGGGAGTGTCACTGAAACGGCCTGTTGTGTTCTTTAACCCCCCAATGTAGCACAAGCAGACTTTATGTTTCACAATTGTCGTATTCCGTCAGAGCGTTTATAGATGTCGACATTTCCGACCGCACTTGAAGGCAGCTTCATTTCACAGAGAAAGAGAGAAGAGACGCAGCGACTGTGGTTTGTTGTTGCAGGAAACAGTCATTTGTTACACAAACTCCTGGGCAGTTCAGTGCTTGTGTTTCGTGTGTGTGTGTGTGTGTGTGTGTGTGTGTGTGTGTGTGTGTGTGTATCTAGTGGCAGCCATAGAGGCAGTGATGTTTCCTGTTTTCTGTATGAGACTCTCACACCGCCTCAAAACCGACTGACAAATTGAATTTCCGGTTATGATTGGCCAGAGCTTATCTTAAAAAAGACTGACCAAATCCTTAATGACCCCACTCACCCTCTTCATCATAAATTTATGAGAAGCAATAGGTCAAGTGGTAGAATTTTACAACAGAAAATTAGAACAGAAAAGGTACAATAAATCATTTGTGCCTACAGCGATCACACTGTATTAATGACCAAGCACATCGCAAGCACTTTGATCCCGCACTGGCACTTTAAACGGATGGTAGATCCCATTTTTTTTTGACAACCACTCCTAGTTATTATTTTTTTTGTTTGTTTAAATTTTTAGCTACCTGAAAATATTAGTCTTTTTCCCTTTTTTTAATGTTTCGTAAACGTCCGATGTCGGATTGTCTTTGTCATTTCTGTCTTTGTTATTTCTGTAGTATTGTTTATTTTTTGTATTGTTATTGTCGACTTCTGTTATTGTCATTTCTGTAGTATTGTTACTCTCTTCTCTATACATGTGTATTGGTTTGTCTGTGGTGTCTATATCTTTAGAGAATATGTTGTGACAAGGGTGTGTAATGAATGACCACATGAATTTCCCCTTGTAGGATAATAAAGTTTACCTTGACCTTGGCCACCGCAGGGTGGCGTCGGGTTGCGCTTCTTCAAAAGTTGAATCAATCTCAACTTTTCACCGCAGGCCGCTGCGTTTTTGTCAGCTCCCCCCTGTGGCACTCGCCGCCGCAGCCTAAAGCGTGTTTTATGGTTCTGCGGAGGCTCCACGCAGAGCTTTCGCCGTAGCCTACATTAAGTGGCCTGAAGTTTATACTTGTGCGTTGGTGTGTGTGTCGATCTCTTTAAAAAAATAGCAGGGCGTGTGGGTGTGTGTGTGGGTGCGTAGGGAGTGTGTGGGAGAGCGGGTGCGAGAGTGACGGCGATTAGCTTCGGAGCGAGTAGCGACTCTAGAGTCATAGTGAGAGAAACAAAGTGTCTCCTCTGTTCTTTCTGACCACGGTGGGAAATCTGGAGCAGGAAAAGTTAACCCTCTCCTTGATTTCATGTTGTTTACGGAGAAGGAGAACCAGGAAATGAGTCGGGCGAAATGCAACGCTACCTAGCCATGGCCGAGCGACGTGCATCGCCGCGACGTGTAGTCACATTTTCGAGGGGTGCACGTCAGGCTACGGCGTAGGGTCCGTGCCTCCACGTACCTACGTACGTACGTAGCCACGGCGTAGATTTAACGCAGAAGCATAAATCACGCTTAAATGCACTACTCCAATTCAAAATGAACAGAAAGACTTGCGTTTTCGCCGGACCGCCTGAGGACCCCACAGTGTGCAGGAATGCAGCCTAAGACACTTCCATGTACGAAGGATACTAGCCTACTTTTGCTTTAAAGCTGGTCTTCTAATTTCACTATTTCAGCTGTGATTCATCTCTTTTTACTCTTGTGCTTCCACTTACAGAAACAAGTGTGAACCTACCAGTCCACACATCCAGAAAAGGGATAAAAATAACAAACAGGATCAAAACCTGAGCCGAGACGACTACTCCCTTTAGCTAAACTAAAGGCTTTCCTGAGACGATCAGCAAAGTCTCCGTCTTTATGGGATTGATGTGGGAAAGCATTCTCAGATCTCTGACATGAAGGGCAGGCTGGGTTTTTGGGACCCTTGGTAGGAGCCTCCATGTCACCCCTCTGAGGAAAGCTTGGCCTCATTTATGTCTGATGGAGCTTCTCTCTCGTTTCTGCTCCCTCCTCTCGAGACAATCCTCTTTGCCCTTTGTGTGCATAAATCTGAATTTCTATCACACCTCCAGCGTGTAGAAGTCTCTCTAATGATGTTGTTTTAATTCTAACCGCGATGCTCTAAATTCACAAATCCGCTTTTGAGCATAAACGAAATAAACAAACTGAAAGAGGAGTAGCGAGGGGGATCTTAATGTAGGGCAAGCAGGCAGGAGAGTGGAAAGTGTAAGGAGGGAAACAATGGAAGAAGAAGCTTCATGTTTTGATCCAATGGGGGAAAAAAAATCTAATTCAGTGGCACCAAAATACTTTATTTTAAGCTCATGAATGAGTTTAGCATGGCCCACAGACTTCAGTGTGATGTTGCAAGGCTGTTGAAATGACCCAACATACATAAAAAAGGGGCATTACTTTTCCTTTCCCAAAGCAAAAGCTTTATATAATGACATTAATAGAAATGTTGGGGCCTCGTTACCCACCAGCAGCACAGAAATGCCCCAACATTTTTGTCGTTATGGGAATTGGGGTCGTGATGACAGAAGCTTTCCCCAAGAAAAGGAAGTGGGCGAGCTTGCACCTACAGGGCAGTGTCGTAAATCTGTTGTTTTATTGGTCACCCTGGACCGCCTTTCTCATGCTCACTTACCGACAAACATAATTACATGCGCTCTCTCTCCCCGTACTTTAAAATGGAAGAGAGACACATACGTCAGCACACGCACACACAGTCAGCCCCACAAAAGGACGGACGCATACACATGGCCCCAAGATTAAGCAAATGTAGGGAAAACTAGAAACATTAAAAGCTCATTTCAGACGCCAGCTAGAATCACATCATTTGTGTTCCATGGCTACACCGTACACAACGCTGTTCTCAGGGAGTGGCGACCAAATAATGGAGCGAGTTGCCAGAGTTAATATGAGGTGAGGGGTTAGACGGGACACATTCAGAGCTTGAATCAGAACTGCAGAGCGAACCTTTCTAAAAGAAATGTGAGTGACAAAATTCATCATTATTCCATTAAAGTTGGGTGGTGATGATGGTGATATAATCCTGTCCTCAATATTAAACCACTTTAGCTCATTTTCCAAACTGTTTCACACTTCATTAACATGGCACAAACATGTGGCAATATGCATCACAAACTCAGAAGTGGGCTGCTAAGGCAACTAAATCTGATGAAATTGGGACAGTTGTGCTTCTATGGGAAATATTAAAGCAGTTTTAGCATCACCAACTAAAGGCTCTGACACCAACCCAACGGCCGACCGTCGGCAGAAAAGGCAGTCGGACTGATCATTCGGCTCCCCGAGGTCCAAAAAGTGCCTCAGGACACACCGGAGCAACGCCGATTTGAGCGTACGTTCTGCGCGTGCACGAGACGTAATACGTCTCCATAACAGCAGGTGGCGCTAATCTGTACTGTCGCCCAAAAAAAAAGAAAACCGGAAATGACGAACGCGTCACGTGGGTCTGGCTTCTCCCGAATTTCAAAGCCAGACCACATTTTGATCGACAAAGATTTTCGTCAGATTTTGAGAGTCGTTTGTCACGCTCATCCCGCTCGTCATCCCCGGTAAGTGTTTTGAGTCTGACTGCCCACTGGTCGATTCAACAAGTCAAATCGGCCCAAATTCAAGCCGCTGGCTCCTCCGACGGACGATGGCACGGAACACACCGAACAGACTCGAGTCACCGACCTCGCCAGACTGTCCCGACAGCCGATAATCTATCAATTGCGTGTCAGCTGCGTGGCGGCTGCGTGGCGTTTTCTACGTCTTTACACCAGAAAGGTGTCTGACGCGGCGCTGCTGCTGCTAGCCTTGTCTGGACACATGTAAGTTTCCCTTAAACATAAATATATACTGATCTGATTACAGCAAAGACAACGTCGGCAGTATTGACGGCAAAATAGGCTCCAGAATATTTGGTTCTGTATTGACTGGTGCAATATTTGAATTTTGAATTATTTTTTATTTTTTTTTATAAATTACATTTATATCTGCATTTATTTCAAAACCTAGAGACTTTCAAACATCAAAATGTCATTTATTAAATGTGTTTTTGTCAAAATGACATAAACATCTTTTTGTATTCTATTTTGCCTGGAAACGCTTCCAACACGCTTGCGTGTCGCGAGTCGCACCTGAGACGTGCGTGTCACGCAGGCAGTGTGCAAGCTCCAACCTGTTAACATGGGAGCCGAAATATAAACGGACACGGCACGCAGCTGACACGCTCACGCCACGCAGCCAGTGTTCAGGAGGCCTAACGGCGCTTTCACACCTGCCTCGTTTAGTTGGGTTGAATCGCACTAGAGTTTGTTTGCCCCGCTGGTGCGGTTTGTTTGGTGGGAAGGTGAGAACACGGCAATCACACTCTGGTGTGCACCAAAAGCGGACCAAACAAGCGTACTGAGACCTGCTTGATGAGGTGGTCTCGGTAGGCTTTCAATCAAACTCTGGAGCGGTTGGTTTGTGGTGAGAACGTGATCCGTACTCGAACCGCACCAACTATACATACTCCACCAGTCTGAACTAATGTCTCCTGTAGTCAGGTGTGCTCAGCAATCTGTGATGCAGCAGAGCAGCAAACTGTAGCAGCTTGAAGTGTTTCTCTCACAGAAATAGACTGCAGTCAAGCTCGCCGTCCGTCACTCGCATCTCCCTGGTCAAACTAGCCGCAGCTAAAGTTGGAGACAAACGTCGGCAGAGCAGAGCGAAGTCTCGGTAACCAGAGCAGACGTAGTAACGTCGCTGGCGTAACAATGTCCGATTATTGAAATGAAACGAGCTGGTTTGACCACGGAGATGCAAGAAATTATTATTTCATTAGTCCAGAACACAGGACCTTCTTCCTGTATTTACTTTCTTGCTCCCGCCCCAGACACATCTGACCAATAAGAGGATTGTACGTTCTTGCGTGATTTGTGACGACGCATTTTGGTACGCTTGGATTTTTCCAGGTGTGAAACCAAACCAAACCGAACCAAACCAAAGGGATCCAAGTTTACAAATTAATCAACTGATTCGGTAGCCTAGAAATCTAGACCACCTTAGCAGCAGCAAATGTAATTTGCAGCCAGGGTCGTCTAGCAACTCTCCGTTGGCTTGCGTGCTGGAAAAACCAAACTCTGGCCGGACCAATCACATTGTGTATAGAGTCGGCGGGCTTATGGCTGCTGGTGGTGAACAGCGTTCTTTGGAATCGGCTTTGGCCGCAACTCTGGAAGACTTGGAGTTCAGCTTTTCTTTGAGAAAAGAACGGCACTGAAGTCATTCTTAAAAAAGGAAGATGTGTTCAGAGTTTTGCCGACCGGATACGGCAAAAGTTTAGTCTATCAACTAGCGTTGCTCTGGTTGGTTGTAGTGCTATCCTATTGCGCGCAGAGGGAATTTGAAAGACAACCGTTTATCCCGCCAATGGTGAGTTCCCAGACCCAACATCGTGATGGCTGTCAGGCTACTGATTTGGACCAAAGCAAACAAACTATAGGTGTAAAAACGCCCTAAAACTGCAGAAAACAGTAAAACTGTGGCGCCAAATCATAAAAAAAATCCCAATGCTACGCAATGTTGCTTTAATTAGAATACATTTTATGCCTAAAGTCGAAGTTAATAGTCTGTTTTATCACAAGTGAGGTCTAATAATGGGGTAGGCTTCAAACTTTCTCCTTCTGTGTCACAAGAACACACAGACGCACACTCCGGAAAAGCATCCCATAAACCCCTGCATCTCGGCCCATCTAAAAATCCTCTGTCGTCATGGCGACAGCGAGTATCGAGGCAAAGCTGAGAGAAGGGTTTCTCTGTGTCGCCTGTGTTTCTCATTCCGGTCGCACTGCCTCACACAGCCGGGGACTGCAGCGCTGAGACGGGTACGGACATTTAAAAAAAGACAATAAACAAAGAGAGCCGCATTAGAGGCCTCTTCCACTTAGAGACCTCTTTTAGACCTGAATGGACTCTTGATAACAAACGCACAGGTATCTGAATTTGTCACTAAGTAACAAGTTTAACTATTCCACAATGCAGCTACAATGAAAGTTTTATCTTTCTCTCATTGGCTCTTCCACACAACACGTTTGAGTGGAAACAAGGATCACATATCACACATATTCCCTCCATCTGATAAATGACCAAAACCTTTTAGGATGAAGGCCCACTTCTCTCTTACTGAGTATTGTTAGTTTAATCAGACCCCAGAAGAAGGGTAAGGTATTTGAGGATGGCGGGCAGACAGGCTCACCCACACAAAAAAAGGCTAAAACGCATCAAAACCGCCGTAACACTTGACAAATGTGTCAGTGCCTAAGTGGAAATGTAATCTGCAGTGGCTCACATAAGGAGCAGGGGTGTCGTGTGCATGCTCTCGGTGGCTGCTCGGCTCACTGCAGCTTATTAGTCACATAATGGCTTTCCACATTTCTGCCCAAACAGGGCCGTTCCCCGAGGACAGCGGGGGAAAGCTTAAACAAACACCACACACAACTGATTATCAGCTCGGATTTGCTTAGCTCCTTACTTTGCCGGGCCTGTCTCTTGTGCAGGCAGAGACGGCAGAAGACGTTTGGGGTGAAGTTAAAGTTCCACCTGTGGGGAGAGCACGGGCCCAGTTTCTCACAGACTGCCACACAAAGAGCCCTACTGTGCAGGCGAATCAATGAAGTCCACCAGACGCAAGCCAAACACCTGGGGAGAGAGAGGTCACGTGCCGTCTAGGGGAGGGAGAGTAGGGGCCGTCGCTATGGCAGCAATCGCTGGCTGAGACGAGATGGAACTGGGAGTCTACTTTCGTCTGATGTGAAGTGACATATATAGCCCAGGGTTTGATGCATAGACTGTACAAGTGAAGCCAAGGCATCTGGATCGCCCCCTGGTGGCTGGCTGCAGTATACGTCATAAGTCCCGCCCCCTCCATGTTAGCAGATGGGACATGGTCCAAATTAAGAAATCAAAGTACACGTCAAATAACATTTTGAGATGGTTTCTGTCATTTCAGGTAGTTCTGATCACGCTGATGTTTGTTCAAGGGTTCATTTTTTTATAATAAGTTTGTTTTTTATTAGATATTTGATGCTATAAAAAGGGGGTGAAATGTCATGAATGATAGCTGTGATTGACTCGCCATTAGTCAGGCGGGTGTATGGGTGGGACTTCGATACCGCGGCTCCACCACCCGATTACTACTGCGCAGACTTTGGCTCCAAAATTACAAGATGTATTTCCGTATCCGCAGTATTTAAGCTTCACTGTTGTATAGTGGGAGGAGGTGGAGATGCGCCGTCCATATATACAGTCTATGGTACGGTCGCTTTAAGAGTCCCTTTCACACACACTAACACAACAAGGCATGGGAAAAGCAAAGAGCACAGTGGGGAAAAGAGGGTTCACAGTGCCTGGAGTTGCTCTGCGGTTAACCATTACACTGGAGCCTATGAGGTGGAGGAAATGGGGGTGTGGGAACCGAGACAAGCGCCTAATATTCCACCATTACCATCCCAAGTCAAAGCTGTCTGGGAAGCACAGCCTAATAGGAAGGAGGGGGAGAGTTGCGTTAAATCATAACTGCGTGTGAACCTAAACAAATGTCTTTAGACTCACTAGCTCAGACCGACCCCGTTCTGAATCTCTCTTCCTGTCCACCTGGTTCCTCCAGTCCAGTGCACTGACCCAGCCCGCCAGACAGTCTGACACATCTTCAGGGAACAGTTACCCCCCCCCACCGCCTCCCCACTCTTCCAGGACCCAACCTTTCCTCTGCCTGTCTGCCCTGTTTCGACTCCAGGCCCAGGACCGTGCACTCTCATGTGCAGCATTGTTCTTCTATAAACAAAAGGCTTCCTCTCCCCCGCTCCACTCCTCCCTAACCTCTGTGGGACTTAAAAACGGAGATCGTGACTGACAAGTGCTGATGGTTGATGGTTGATGCTGGTGAACCTGTTCTTTAACTGTCTCCTGCTAATCTCTGAGCCATCTCGTAATCAATCTCTTATGACAGCATGCTGGGTTATTATGTCTGGTCTTGAACGCTGCCTCTTATAGACTCTGGGGCTGCAGCGGAGGGAGGGAGAGAGGGAGGGAGGGAGGCTGATATTAGCTGGGCGCCGGAGCTCCCATGCATGGCAACCTCACAGACAAGCAGGCATTCAGTCTGACACAGGAAGGAAATCCGGCACGGTTTCCAAATTAATTTTGAACTGAAACAACTCAACGACTAACCAATAGCCTTTCTCGACCAAAAAATAAATTAAAAAACAGGAACTATCGAGTCTGATGAACAAAACCCTCGAGTCCCTTTTGCGAATTCCTGTTTGTATTCCAACTGCATCTGAAGAACCATGAAGATTAGACCAACGACAGATTATCCGAACATCCATAGTGCAGCGCTTCCGTGTTTTGGGAGTGACGCTATGCACAAAAACTGTAGTTGCCGCAGGGTTTGTGTTTGACCAATCCCTGTTTCCATTCAATTGTCAAGCAAATTTTCAAATGAAATGTTAAAAAGAAATGTGAATTAGGTGCGTTTCTATCAACTTGTTTGCGAATAAACTAGGCTACAGCATAGCTTGGTCAGAAGTTGCCGCTATAGGCCTCGCATTGCTGTAATCTGCCAGAAAAAAAATAAAGAGACGTTTTCAGAAATTTGGTTCCATTGGGCAAGTTTTACTCATTCTTTCTAGTCGGCGAGTATTGGCCATATTTCATGCTGTCCAGAGATGAAGACCCGTTATGGAATATCAAAGAAGACGGCGACAGCGGAAACAGCAGATCAGTCGTGTCAGTTAAATGTTCGCTACGTCAGAACTTATTTGGCAAAGGGGTTTCCATAACTTATTTAGCGCATCAACTCTTTTTTGGACAACGGCGAAAACCACCTCAAGCAAGCGTGAAAACGTTTTTGCGCAATGGAGGAGGTTTTAGCGAATTTTGCCGTTTCCATCCAACTTTTCTAACGCGATACTTAAAACATCGAGAACGGAAATGCGGCTAGTGAGTGAGCAGGGACTAAAAACGATCAATTAGACTAAGAAGTTCCAAGTGATTTCAAATCTACTTCCATATTCTGAGATGATATAAGCAAGTAGTAGTGCAACACAAACCTTAATTAGCTCTCAAAAGCCGATACCAGGCAACCTCTAAAAAAGGCATTATGGGGTAGTCCAGTGCCTTCGCCACAGAGGCAAACTCACCACCCATTCACATTCAGCGCTTCCCTATTCATGACAAAAGTGGGTTACTTTTTAAAGACCCGGCCACACCACTTAACTTTAGCCCTTAACTGCAGTCGGGCAGAATGGAGGGAGTAAGCAGGGTAGAATTTCAGGAACTGAGTCCAACTCTTCACGGGGTGCAGGCTAACTGTGGAAATGCGGTTAAGGCAAATTGACTTGTAGACACTGGGCAATATCCCAGCTTTGGCAGGTTTTTATATCTGAGCAAATCCATGCATGTAATATGTAAATCTGATAAGACTCCTTCTGGTCACATAATACAGATATTAGAGTCATTGATGGCAGAGTGATCATGGAACTACTAACTGCCAGGAAAATCTTCTAATACCGCTAAACAGACCTGCGTTTTCCAAGATTTATAACATTAGAAAGGAAAAAAAGAGTAACAAAATCTCCTTGTGCATCATTTTTATACTAAGAGGAAAACGGAAAGGAACACTTCAAAAAAGAGGGGAAAAATATCTCAATCCCCTCTTTCCAAAAGGTTTTTTTTTTTAAATTATAGGAGGCATTCAAAGACATGCTCCTTCTCATAGAGTGAGAGGAAGAACAAACTAGTCAACAATGGAGGAGTGGAGAGGAAAGCAGCAGTGAAACGTATTAAGAAACTCATAGTCCCAGTGATGTGCATTAAATACCGCAAAGCAAACACAAAGTTTTTGATTCCCAGGACTCCCTTTCCACACTCTGGGGACATCTGTTCTGCACCAAATCACTGTGAACAGAAGCACACAAAAACAGCGGACATATCCCCCCCCCATAGCTTCTCTTCATATAAGGATAGAAGGCCATGACTAAGAGAAGCCATATACATTATACATCACACTCAGCACCTGCCGGTAGAAGTGATGAGCGATCTGGTGAGACACGTCGAGAGGCTCAGAGGAAGCAGAGATCTGCGAGTTGGTGCGATATATAAAAGACGTGCTGCGGTTAGAGAATGAAGCAGCATCAAAGCCCAGTCGTTATCAGGCATTGTTAATATCTGGACAACCAGCCAAGATAAATAACTGTCAAGGAACTAAATTCATTTTTGGGTGCCATGTGGCAGCTGTAACCAACGGTTTTTCTAACAATCGACATTTAAAAGGACAAATGTGGCGCAAAATGAGCCTGTAGGGGTTAATAACACATGATTACCGAGCCACCCGTTCTCTGGGATATGTTTTCATGCTAATCGAATGTGACCAGTTTTAGCGCAAACCGCTAATTAGCTTATAAAGCTAGTAGTCGGGGCAGAGGGTAAAGTAAAAAGAAATCTCTATTTCTATTCCTCTAACAAGGCTCAAAATATCACCACACTTCAACGGTAGCATAATGAGGGTCCCTACATGTAAACCGAAGCATTGGGAACTTTGTACGTGTACAGACACTTTATAAAGACAGTAGCGTTCACGTATACAGACGGGTGCCATCTTGGGAAAACAGTCACGACCAGCCGAACGCTACTGGTTACTGGTTGCACGGCGTTCATGTTGTCGGACGTGTTAATATGGATGGAAATAAAACTCTTGTGTGGACGCGACGGAGAACGTTTTTGGCTCGAAACGCTGCTTAAAAAGGTAACGTAACCTACGGTAAAGTGATAAGCTTATCTTTCTTTGTAAACATCGGTTTGGCTGCATGGGGAAAGTTACCACACACTCACACATGAAAGGAAAAAGGCTGGCAAAATTCTTAGTGTGAGAACATTTCATCCATCTCACGTCACCTTTTCCCTCCGTGATACAGTCCACTGTAATTGCATAATAGAGGAGTCCAACCCAACTATTTTGGGCTCCAAATAGTAGGAAACCATGCCACAATGGCAATTTTTAGTGGCATTCCTGTTACCCCTGCATAGTACATCACCCTCTTTCCACTCTGTGTCATACAACGTTTCAAACAGAGAGTCATCCAGGCGAGGAGTCTTCCACAGTACCTTCGCCGCTGCAGCTAAGTGAGAAGTCAAAACAGTGAGCAAATCAAAGCGCGGCGCAGCTTAGGCTTCTGCAAGCTTGCACTACTGTTGGCCGGGGACCGAGTTGTTTTCAGTGGCTGCTCGGCTCGCCTAGCTTCTTGGCTCCTTTGCCCCCTCTGATGTAATGGAGGAGAGTAGAGGAGAGGCCTGGACCGAGCTGCCGTGGAGAGGTTGGATAGTACCAACCTGTTTAAACACAAGTTGAGGACCACCACACTACTCTGTTAAACGCCAGAAATGCCGCTTTGCTTCTCCGCTTTGTTTTTTCCCCTTCAACTCCTGGGGAGTTTTAGTTTCTAAGAATGATTTCACAACTTCATCTGGGAGTAGTGTTACATCATTACCACTAATCAGCCAGTCATATTTTTACTTTTATACCTTGTACATTGCCAATGAATGTGTTGGACTGAGATGACCCTCAGCCTTTTAGGAATCAGGACAGTAATACTGTCCGAATCATAGATGAAAGCGCTGCACAGACATCTACTACCATGAGAACAGGGCTGCAACACATATTTTCATTATAATTATCTGCCGATTATATCGTTTATTCCACGAAACATAAAAAAATTGTGAAAAACGCCCATCACAACTGCAGACCCTAAGGTGACGTCTTCAAATGTCTTGTTAAGTTCCCCCAAAAGTCCAAACTCCAAAGATAAGGACAAAATTACCCCATTTGAGCTGGAATCAGAGAATGTTTGGCATCTTTTGCACTATGTTTGCTTGAAAAATGGTGAACTGCCAAAAACAGTTGCAGATAATTTTTCTGTCAACCGAGTAATCACTTCAGCTCTCCTTGGTAAGTAATTCAGAAACGTGTGGAGGACATTAAGCAAATGTAGTTCTGCACTGAGCACAGAATGACTGGCGGATGTCTAGGTATGTAATCATTTTATCCACAATTCTTTCCTGCGAGACTTGCCGCGTTCATCTGTAGTAATGGCAAAGACGGTTTAGAACCGAGACGCCCTAACTCTTACTACTTCCTGTATCTGTGTCCCGTGGGCTCCCCCACGGGACACACCTCTTTAGGAGACTAGCGGCAGGTCCTGAGTGCGTTGATTCCAACGGGAGAAGTGAACGTGAACACAGATTATGACCGATTATTTCGCCCCATAGTCACCAAAGTAAATATTGGACCCAGTCTTCTAAAGCCACATATCTCCAGAACATTCTAACACTAAAATGGCATTTTTTAGACGGACACATCAAGGGGAAAATTAACTTTGTTCGAGACCCGTTTTTGTCTCAGGACCGAACTCTCGCGAGATCTGGCAACACAGAGAATCTAACGTCAGCTAACGTTCGTGAACGCCCTAACAAAACTAATCTCTGTGATGCTAAATATGTCTTTCTTAGGTGTGTAAATATCTAACGTTAGCAAAAGAAAATATTAACAAATTATACAAATATAACTTTTCATCCACCCACACCACGTTCACTACACTTTCGAATGGGGCCACGCCCCTTTAGGAGACAGGAAGTGTGGACCGTTTCATACCACTGGCGCTCCTCTTTAGTATAGAGGATCTTTGGTAATGGTCAACATGATCTAGCCCCGATGTTTGACTAAGATAAAATGGTGTTCTCTTGATCAAAAGAGGTGACCAAACGCAGCTGTGTGCAGGTGCGTAGTACCATTAACAGCTTTCACTACACTGTGTACAGAATTATTAGGCAAGTTGTATTTTTGAGGATTCATTTTATTATTGAACAACTACAGCGCTCACAGTCAATCCAAAATGTTAATAAACCCCAATCCTGAATATTTAAGGAAGTAAAAGTGAGATTTTGGCTTTCTAATGAGAAAATCTGTGTGTGCAGAATTATTAGGCAGCTAAATGAAAAATGAAAATGTTACCATCTCACTTGTTTATTTGCATCTGTTAAAGTGAGAATAATCAACAAACAACTCAATTTAAACATTTCTGAAAAAAATATATAATATAGCCACTCTTATTTTCAATAACAGTTATAAACCTTCCATTCATGGAGTCTGTCAGTTTCTTGATCTGTTGATGATTAACTTTTTGTGCAGCAGCCACCACAGCCTCCCATACACTGTTCAGAGAGCTGTACTGTTTTCCTTCAGCGTAAATCTTCCGTTTAAGAAGGGCCCACAAGTTCTCAATAGGGTTTAAATCAGGTGAGGAAGGGGGCCATGTCATTATTCTGTCATCTTTGAGGCCTTTACTGGCTAGCCACGCAGTGGAGTACTTCGATGCATGTGATGGAGCATTGTCCTGCATAAAAATCATGGTCTTCTTGAAAGATGCAGACTTTTTCCTGTACCACTGCTTGAAGAATGTACCTTCTAAGAACTGGCAGTAGGTTTGGGAGTTCATTTTGACACCATTTTCAACCCGAAAAGGTCCAACTAGCTCATCTTTAATAATGCCAGCCCATACCATCACCCCACCTCCACCTTGCTGTCGTCTGAGTCGCAGTGGAGCTCTGTGCCCATTACTGATCCAGCCACGGGCCCATCCATCTGGTCCGTCAAGAGTCACTCTCATCTCATCAGTCCATAAAACCTTTGAAAAATCTGTCTTCAGATATTTCCTCGCCCAGTCTTGACGTTTCAACTTATGTTTCTTGTTCAGTGGTGGTCGGATATCAGCCTTCCTTACCTTGGCCATTACTCTGAGCACTGAACACCTTGTACTTCTGGGCACTCCAGGTAGGTTGCAGTTCTGAAATATGACAGCACTGGAGGATAATGGGTTCCTGGTAGCTTCACGTTTGATTCTCCTCAAGTCTTTGGCAGTTAATTTGCGGGTTTTTTTCTCAACACGTTTCTTGCGACTCTTTTGAGTATTTGCTACAAAACGTTTGATAGTTCTGTGATCACGCCCCAATATCTTAGCAATTTCAAGAGTGCTGCATCCCTCTGACAGACTCTTTACAATTTTGGACTTTTCGGAGTCAGTTAAATTTCTTTTTCTGCCCATTTTGCCTGAGGAGAAGAAGCTGCCTAATAATTATGCACACCTTGATATAGGGTGTTGATGTCCTTAGGCCACACCCTCCCTCATTACACAAACACACATCACCTGAAATGCTTAAATCCAATAAGCATTCAAGTTTATATAGCTTGGAGTTGGAAAAAATGCATAAAAATTATGATATGGTCCAAACACTCATTTGCCTAATAATTCTGCACACAGTGTATGTGCTGCAAGTCACGTTTAAATTAGATGACACGCATCTACCGACACGCGTCATGGTGTCTGACCCAAATTTAGCTAAGCTTCGATGAAATCATCTCCCAGAGCTCGGGTTGTCAAATGAAGCCTTATTTTAGGACTTCTGCTGAGCTTATTTTTAACATAGGGATCAGTTAATGTTATAAAGCCTTTGGAATTTATACAAACGTGTAAAACCTTTCAAAAATATGGACCTTAAACACAAGCTTTGTGAGTGTGGAGAATGCTACATGTGACCATCACAAGCCTGAATTTAGTTTCCTCACATGTAATTTATCCGAAACCCAAACAATTATTTCCTCCAGTCGTGGGAAACCAAGCTGGAAGAAACATAAAACATACAAATGCATCATCACTAGAACGCTCTTGTAGCCTTAAGCTCTGGAAAGTAAATTAGTACATCAAGTGCAGCGCCTTTAATAACAAGCTTTGTGAGAGTAAATATTGGGCTACATCTCTGAACATTCCCAACATGACTGTCTACAGCTTCTGTAGCGTCTGTCTGGGCGCTGAATCATCAGGCATTTGGCACGCCCACTTTTGGATTTGAAGGTTAGTTTCATATTGAATATTGTGGAAATCAAACCGCGACAGACGGTTACACATCAGAGATAAGTCAGACAACGGATAGGGACCAACCGTGGGCCTCCGTACATATTTAGGATTCTTTTAGGGCAAGCGCGTTAGGGAGCAAATGGAAATATATTTTGCTTCTCTGTGCATGTGCAGTCAGACTTTTTTTTTTACTACGCAGGAATCCTGTGGTGTATTTGTCCAACTTTGGCAGAGATGCCATTTGAAATGTGATCCGGTGTGAATATAAACATCTCTCTTCTGATCCGGTCTCCTCAGAGGACAGAAGGGGCTCAAACGTCAGGCCGAGGCACGGACAGACGCCTGCAGTCAGCTGTTGGCGTCTTGCGGCTTTTGCGCCAATACCCCCCCACCCCCCCCTCTCCTCCTCCCCTCCCTCCAGCCAGTACCACTGGATACTTGAGAGACCCCCATCTGCTTGAGGTTAGTCAGAGTTAATCGTATCAACCCGTGTCCATCCAGGTTTAACGCAGAGCCAGCACGTTGTCGAATTGCTCTCAGGTTACCCTGCTCCATCAGACAGCTGGGCAGGACCCGCTTTGACCACCCTGCCTCCACCTCCGTTTCTAGGGGAAATCAAACGACCGTTGCATGTGGTGGTATTTATCAGAGCTAATGAGACTTGTGCAAACTTGCTGAGTGATCTCACCTGGGCACGCTGCTGAGAAATGGTAATAATCACAGACATCCCTACAAACAAATGAACGCGCTTAATGCCAAAGCTTCAGTCACAGATCAAAAGTGGAATGTGACAGGGGAGGCATTTCTTCGCAGACTGCTCCACCGTAACCTTCCAGAGCAGTGTAAAAAGGCCAAAACACGCCGCACGCTGGCAGGGCTGCCCTTTACACAACCAAACACTGGTGTCAAAACAGTCGCCCCTATTATTTTGTATGTACAACCCTAACACCGGCGTCGGCTAGGCGTGCGTCAACACTCGTGGCCGGCCCCCGCAGCACTTTGCGTCACTGTTCTATTTCCAGCCCTTTATTTTCCACTCGCTCGCAGCTCCAGTTGATCACAATAGACACGCTCGGCTGCGGCAGACGTCCCCGGCCCTCACTCGGTAAAACACGAGAGCGCATTGTGCGACATTCGCAGTGGCGCTCATTATTCAACAGAATGAATAAACGCTGCAATACCATGAGGCTCAGCTGAACGGCAAAACAAGCCATACTGACAAATGTCTGATTACGAGTATATTCCATTTCAGTATAGACTGTCTGCAGAAGACTAAGGGCATCTTAAGTCAAACAGGGTTCTGACCTGACATTGGATATGCATACAGCCGCCTCTGATAAAAAAAAAACACCCTCAGGGGAAGTTTTTAACTTCAAAGTGAGCACTAGTTTGGGAAATAGGCAAGAAATAGGCTAGGGCAGTGTGAGGGACAGCATGGAGAACAGCCAGGCAGGAATGATAGGAGAAGAGCCTGCGGACAAGAATGTGTTTGGTTCTCACTGGAGCTCCCCTCCCTCACTCTCGCTGCTAATCCACCACGGCCAGGTTAACAGAGCAGGCCTTTGAAGGAGGTCTTTCCCAAACCACCCAGGAGGATTAGCATTCTCCGAGGCCAAAGAGACACTCTCACTCTCTGCACTCTTTCCCTCCGACAGTCCTACTGGAGGCCAGTGCAAGCTGGGAAATGTGGCTAGAGCTGCAAAGATTAAGCAATGAATCGATTAGTTGTCAACTATGAAATTAATCGCCAACTATTTGGATAGTCGATTAATCAGTTTGAGTCTATTTTTATTAGGGGGAAAAAATGTCAAAATTCCAGCTTCTTAACTGTGAATAAAGTTTCTTCTCTCCTCTGTGACAGTACACTGGATATCTTTGGAGTTTTTGGAAAAAAACAAGACATTTGAGGACGTCATCTTGGGCTTTTGGAAAGTGATTGACATCTTTCACCATTTTCTGACATTTTATAAACTAAACAAGTAATTGATTAAGAATATAATCGCTAGTTTCAGTCCTAAATGAGCCAGTGTATTGATTGTGAACTGAGATGTAAAGTAATATGACTCACCCTGGCTGAATGGACCATACGAATTTAAATTATTTAGAAAATGTAATTAAAAGGACAAATCCAGCGCAAAATGAACCTAGGGGTTAATAACGTGTACCGAGTCGACCGTTCTCTGGGATATGTTTTCATGCTAATCCAATGTGACCAGTTTTAGCGCAAACCGCTAATTAGCTTGTAACGCTAGTCGTCGGGGCAGAGGGTAAAGTCTAGAAAGACTGTACGTTCATGTATACAAGCGGGCGCCATCTTGGGAAAACAGTCACGACCAGTCGAACGCCGTGCTTGAGCTATGTTACTGGTTACTGGTTACACGGCGTTCGTCGTTCGGCTGGTCGTGACCGTTTTCCCAAGATGGCGCCCGCCTGTATACGTGAACGCTACTGTTTTTCTAAACTATCTTTTTAATAAACTGTCTGTACACTTACAAAGTTCTCAATGCTTCGGTTTACAGGTAGGGACCCTCATTATGGTACCGTCGAAGTGTGGTGAAATTTTGAGCCTTGTTAGTGGTATAGAAATAGAGATTTTATTTTTACTTTACCCTCTGCCCCGACGACTACCGTTACAAGCTAATTAGCGGTTTGGGCTAAAACTGGTCACATTCGATTAGCATGAAAACGGGAGCGTGTCTCTGTTCCCTGGGTCGTATGTTCCCCTCTTTGTATGAGACTGGGGAACATAGGACCCTTTTTCAAAAAAAGGGTCCTATGTTCTATCTGTTACTTTTTCCACCATTACTGCCAAATTCCATGGCTAACCCTAACCCTAACCCTACTGTAAAGACTGATAGATTGCAGGGAACATAGGACCCTTTTCCAGAAAAAGGGTCCTATGCTCCCCGGTATGTATTGCTACAGGGGAACATAGGACCTTTTTTCTAAAAAAGGGTCCTGTGTTCCCTGCTCGGGGAACACAGGACCCGGGGAACATAGGGATGGATTTGTCCTTTAACCAGCGTACTGACTACATGGATCACAAAAACGGAAATAAAAGAGGACGCATTCAGGTGCACTTTCAGAGGGTGGAAAGGCACCGAATGATACACCATGAGAGAAGTGCTGTGCGTGTGAGAGTATTAAATAAGCCCGAGGATGAGTTTGGGCTGATATGGCTTGAGAGTAGTGCCCCAGATCGTAGGTACGCGTCCTGCTTCTCGGACGCATTCAAATCCGAAAGCGGTTAACGGTTATCAAAATAGTTGATCTAGAGTTTAGGTCAGCGAGTGGCAGAAGATGGACGTTTCAACCCTTTATTAATCACTTATATAATCACTTTTATCTATGTATTTGATTATTTTCAGCTACTTTTACTTCAACCATTACGGACTCAATTTGAGTATACTGCATTTCTATTTTCTTCTAATTATTTGAGCTACAATCTTTCCATGTGTCCCCGGGGAGTAGCCCTGGTTGGGAATCACTGCTGTAGGACAGTCAAGTATAAACAAGAGAGCATGTTGGGTCATTTTCTCTGTTCCTTCAGGCTCCAAATGAAACAGGATGCATGGATACAGGAAAATATTATCTGTTGTGAATGTTACAAAGCAGCCGTTCTGAAGTGTTGATGCTCCGCAGGGAGAGCCAATCTCCCCAAACCGCTCACCCGCCGCCCAATAATCAAACCCACGGCACGCTGTTATAATACAGTGACGGGACGGAGCTGCGAGACGCCCAGAGTGATACAAGCAACACACAAGACGCCTTATAATGTCCTGCTGACTAATAGCTGTTCTTTACTTTATTATTACAGGGTGAAACCTCAAAAGGGGGTTGCTGGACTGTCCTGCTCCCCACCTGTCAGGGGTGACGTTTGGACAAGTGTTCTGGGTCTGGGGAGCACTTCCTCTCTGAGAAGCTGCTCTCTCTCTCCCTATCCCTCTCTCTCTCTTTCCCCCTCTGCTACATCTGGTGTCCTCGGGGCCGTTGCTGGCGGCGGTTGAGGGTAGAGCAACCGCAGAAAGCTTTGTCCTCATTGAAGAGCAGCTGAACCAACAGGAAAAGCCAACCATGGCCGCTCAATTAATTGATGGAACAATTTAAAATTATGGGAGGCGCTCGGCAGGGGGAAGGAAAATGTTTACAAAATGATGTGCTATAATTGCTCGTTACGTTCCAATTTTGATTCCTCCCCGGTCCACCCCCCCCCCCCCGCCCACACACACACACACTTCTTTTTTCTGGCATTTTTGCCGCCATTGTATTTGTTTTCTTTCACGTCTCGTTGAAAGCAGAATGTGGAAATGTTTGCTCAAAACGCATGTCCATGATGGGCCAGCAGAGCCAACAGTTCGCCACATGCAGTTAATCACTGTGTATTTACCGTGTATCCTGTCTGAACACCCAGATGAACCCAAATCACTTCCATACAGCCACTCAGTTAAAAAAAAAAAAAAAGGGGGCTCTGACTGAGACCACATGAATGCACCGAGAGCCAGCGCAGACCACATTAAAACCGTCTTGATCATCAGGTCCTGTGCTTCCACAGCCCCATCTGTGCCCAGCTGTGGGTTTTGGGGTTGTTTTTCAATTACCCGATATCCAAAGACCCCCATCTGTAGACTACAGTCAGACCAAGCTGCATTGAAAAGGCGAGTTCTCGCAACAGAAAGGAGAGACCTAAGCCTTTCACTCAAAGCCACACAGCGGGCCAGTGTGAAACCCCAAAGGCCTTTGTCGAATCTTCGAAATAAGTCTCAAGCAGCATCTGTGTCCATTCAACTGCCAGTCATCTTTCAAGGGAAAGGAAAAGGGGGACAATTTGCAGCTATTCAATCAAAAAATAAAATAAGAATAGTGCTGGACCTTCTGTTTGGTGAGCAGCAGCATCACATTTGCAACAGCAGCTGATTATTAACTGAAAAGAAAAAAAGACACACAGCCTACACAGAGTGACATCGGACAGAAAAAGAATTAGTGAGCGCGGAGGAAGCTTAGTTAGTTAGTGAGGGTGGGAGTGAAATCTGCTTTGGACTTTGTCGTGGGGGGGGGAGAAGAGAAGAGGCTTACAGTCGGAAAGAACAGGAGTGACTCAGAGAGGAAGAGGTGGGAATGCGAATGGAGAATTGTAGGGAATCCCACTGAGATAGCTCTCTTCGCTCGTCTGCGCCGCGCCAAAGAATTCAGATGAGCAAACCATATGCTTAACAAGTCGCGTGTAAACTCCTAGCTAAGACAGAGAGGGCAATGAACGTCAAGGATCCGAATCAGACCAGATAATTCATCAAAAATCAGTTTGTTTATTCTTTCTGTTGCACGTCTCTTCAGGCAGAAAATGTGATCAAAAGAGCAGAGACAGAACGTGGATGACTCTTACTGACTGTTAATACCGAGTCTGATTCCACTTCTGTGTAACAGACAGCTTGTGACTCAGATGGATTTGGAGGGATGCGTTCCTTTTTTTTCTGCAAAGTCTCAATCACACTGGGTGGGGGGGGGACTCTGTAACTTGGAATTCAGCTGTGTGTCATCCAAGTTATGGTTGCATGGAAAGTGGTGCAAATTATACCATGAGTTATGTCTGCACGACAGAAATTTAAGAATGATCAGACAACGCAATGGGCCATGTTGTAGCGATGTAATTTATGACCCTGTGGATCGTGCGTGGTATGCCATTAGCGGTGTTTGTATATCACATCATTTAGGAGTGATCAGCTGTAGAGTATAATGGAAACCTGTCCCGTGTTGTCAAGGGGCAATTCTCACCCCAAGTGTTAGTTTTAGCAGCTTGCTTGCCATATTTTTTCCCAGTTTAATAGCTGGCAAACATCTGCAACATCTGGTTCAAATGGACAGGGGGGTTGTCAGCGAGGAGAGACGCCTGCAGCACAAACAGCTACAGGCCTGTTCAAATGTAGCAACTCATCATTTACAACCTGCCTGGAAACAAATGCATCTGCAGCTCGATGTGTCAAAAGTCAACTCGACTACAGATGACTACATGCAGCCGTGACACTCTCTAGGCCAGGGGTCACCAACACGGTGCCCGCGGGCACCAGGTAGCCCCCAAGGACCACATGAGTAGCCCTCAGGCCTGTTCTAAAAATGAAAATTGAATATTGATATCATCTGTTTCCCACCTTGTTAAGTCATTGTTGATAATTATTGTGAGAAATCATTAACGTGATCAGTGTCTTCACATAGATGAGTATCATTAATCATTAATAATCATATATAACTAAAGGCAAACTGAGCAAATTTGTTATTTCAGAAGAGTGTATCAAACTGGTAGCCCTTCGTATGACTCAGTACCCAGGAAGTAGCTCTTAGTTTCAAAAAGGTTGGTGACCCCTGCTTTAGGCCGATTCCTCCCTATGCATAAGTCTAATCAGCCTGGTATACACAGCTGTGCAGTGATAAACAAAGAAAGACATCATGACAGTGTGTAGTGAAGCCTCGAGTCTCTGCTAAAAGTGAGCACTCTGGCTTTACTGCCAGACGGCTGCCTTCCTACGATTAGTTTTCAACTATTACATTAATCGCCAACTATTTTGATAATCGAATAATCTGTTCAAGTTCATTTCAGGAAAATGTTGTGCGCCTGGGTAGCTCACCTGGTAGAGCAGGCGCGGCCCATATGCAGAGGCTCAGTCCTTGACGCAGCGGCTCAGAGTTTGAGTCTTTTGCTGCATGTCTTCCCCCTCTCTCCCCCCTTTCCTGTCCACAGCTCTGATTCCAGCTTCTTAAATGTGAATATTTTCCACTGGTCATTTTTTAGAACTGCAAAGATTAATCGATTAGTTGTCAACTAAATTAATCGCCAACACTTTTGCGTTTTCACCAAAAGCATTAGTGTGTGTGTGTGTGTGTGTGTGTGTGTGTGTGTGTGTGTGTGTGTGTGACGGCCGCAACAGTTTGTTCAAATCAACAATGGCGGATGTGATAGACGGACTGTTCATCCAAATCACCTGCCAGGTATTTTTTTTAAAGCGTCTGCCCTTCAGTGGTGGAGGAAGTACTGAATCTCAGTACATAAGTAAAAGTACAAATAACCAGAGACATATTTACTTTAGTAAAAGTAGAAGTACCACAATGGCAACCCTACTTAAGTAAAAGTAAAAAGTACCTGATTGTAAATGTACTTTAAGTATTAAAAGTAAAAGTACTTGCATAACGATTTATTCTCTTAATGTCTATATTCTAATAATTAAAAAAAAAAAAACATTAGGCCTATGGGCTGTGGCATTTTAATTAAGTTAGTTTTAGGTTAATGTAATTGTGCTTACCATCTGTGGCCCAGTTTACACCATGACTTACAATTCTTTTGTACTACTACTTTGCATTATTTCCCACGGGACAGTGAATGCTGCACACATTTATTTAGCAAACACACGGGCTTGGACAACAAGTACGTGGCTTCACAGCTGAGGAGGACCGGGAGTGTTTTTAAGACAGATATACAGGTTGTATATTAACCCTATAACGCATGCTTCACATATGACCAAGCAGAGTATCGGGAGCAGCAGCAGTAACGGGAGCAGTGGTAGTACCACGAGCGGTATGCGCCTGGCCAATAAATACTATTGAAGGGCGTGTCTTGGCGTGGCGGTGCAGGAGCCGCTGCTGAAGGCTTCCCTGCGGACTGCAAACGCGTGACGGTCAGGAAGACGTTTTGGCAGGGGGAAAAACTGATCAGAAAATGTAACGGAACGTTGTAGAAATCTAGTGGAGTAGAAAGTAGAGATAATTGCTGCAAAATGTAACAAAGTAAAAGTCAAAAGTATGCACTATTGATTCTACTTAAGTAAAAGTACAGATACGTGAAAAAATGTACTTAAGTACATTCCACCACTGCTGCCCTTGTCCAAACAGTTTCCGATGACGGCTTCTTACCATATGGCACGTCAGGTTAGGATCGCTAGTGGTACTGAAAATACATCCATTGAAAAGCATACAGATAGAATCATGCAAACCGAGCGATGATATTGTTCTTTAAGGGCGATGATGTTTAGTCTGGAGGGTCTACTCTCTGTCAGGATCTAGACCAGAGGGGCTTCGTGAGGTCCTGCTCTCGCTGTGTGTCACAGTGGACGGACATTCTCGGCATTCCACTGCGATCCATCTCAAACTAAAAGACTCTAGAGTTCAACATCAAACTTTTTTTCCCCTCAATCTTACACTGTACTACAGCTGCAAAGATTAATCGATTAGCTGGCAACTATTAAATTAATCTATCCCTCATTTTTTTAAGATAAAAAAGTAAAACTTCTCTGATCCCAGTTTCTTAGGCCTCCTGCACACTGGCTGCGTGGCGTGAGCGTGGCGTGAGCGTGGCGTGAGCGTGTCAGCTGCATGGCGTGTCCGTTTTTATTTCGGCTCCCATGTTAACAGGTTGGAGCTTGCACACTGCCTGCGTGACACGCACGTCTCAGGCGCGGCTCGAGCTACGCCAAAAACGCGTGCATGTTAGAAATAGGACCGACGCCTATTTTTAACGCGACACGCAAGCGTGTTGGAAGCGTTTCCAGGCAAAATAGAATACAAAAAGATGTTTATATGTCATTCTGACACAAATACATTTAATAAATTACATGTTGATGTTTGAAAGTCTCGAGGTTTTGACATAAATGCAGATATAAATGTAATTTAAAAAAAATATAATTATAGATTTTCAAATGTTGCACCGGTCAATACATAACGAAATATTCTGGAGCCTATTTTACTGCCGACGTTGTCTTTGCTGTAATCAGATCAGTATATATTTATGTTTATGAGAAACATACATGTGTTCAGACAAGGCTAGCAGCAGCAGCGCCGCGTCAGACACCTTTCTGGTGTGTAAAGACACAGAAAACGCCACGCAGCCGCCACGCAACAGAAACGCCACGCTCACGCCACGCAGCCGCCACGCAGCCAGTGTGCAGGAGCGGTTAAATGTGAATATCTTCTAGTTTCTTCTCTCCTCTGTGAGAGTAAACTGAATATCTTTGAGTTGTGGACAAAACGAGACATTTGAGGACGTCATCTTGGGCTTTTGGGGAAACACTGATCCACATTTTTTTTTTACTATTTTATAGACAAAACAATTAATCAATTAATCAATACAAACAGACACCCAACAATCAACAATGAAAATAACCCAGTAAATTGCAGCCCTATACTGTACCTACTCCTATACATTATCATGCACTGTATATCATTTTATGAACGCTGGGTACCAAATCTTTCTCATTCTGTATTGAACTCTGAATGACTTCTAACAACTATGAAAAACTACGAGAAAGAAAAAAGGATTGATGTCCTTGGCCATCTTGCACCTCCAGCTCTTAAATCCTCATTAAGATCCCTCCTTGTTGTTTTCACTTATTACCATCAGGAACAGTACCAGCTTAAATATTTCATTTGGCCCTTCCTGATAGGAATGACCGCCGTGGAATTTGATTCAGGTCAGACCCTGGACGTACATCAAAACAGGGCAGCTGTCAGCGTCTCCTGCCAGTCAAAACACCGTGCTCTCGTGTAAACCTTTTAGCCGTTTGTGTTGAAAAGGCACAAACCAAACAGCTGAGGGAGGGAGGAGGGATGAACTGCTCATTGGCTGAGGATGAACTCTTGAGTAGAACTGCTTTACAAAAACGATGCAGTTAGGCTGCGTTCAGACCACACACAAAAAAAAACATCCAGCGATTTTTCGCAGGGTTGTGCGGCATTTGGAAGTCATTGAAACGGCCCATTTGTGTGACGTCCTGTTGTGTGTGTCCCCCCCCCCCCCCTAATGTAGCACAAGCCAGACTGATCTCATGTTTGTATGACACGCCAATTCGTATGCCATTTTGGCGTGTTATCGAGATGCGTAATCGCTTTGTAGCGTGTTTATCAACGCCGTTTGGCTTCCATTGACTTACATTATCTTGCGATTGCGTGTCAATTCACGCCGTAGCGAGTAGTACTGGAATTGTTGGGTCTTTATAAACTATAGAGTGTGGTCTAGACCTACTCTATGTGTAAAGTGTCTCGAGATAACTCTTGTTATGATTTGATGCTATAAATAAAATTGAATTGAATTAGTATGAAAGGGCGAAAATCCGCGTAGGGAGGTTGGTCGGGGGGGGTGGGTGGGTGGTTGATGGGAACACAGGACTTTCACCCAGGAGACCACGATCGTGTCCCGCGTGTCACGTTTCCTAAACCCAACCGTCGCTTTCTTCTTTTCCTAAACCCAACCGTGCCGTTCTTGTCCCGCGTCCCGTTTAGGGCTGGGCGATAGGGAGGAAATCAAATATCACAATATTCATGACCAAATACCTCGATATCAATATTGCAGCGATATTCTAGGGTTGACAATTGGTGCTTTAACAAAATATCTTCACACTTAGATTTTAGATAGATAATCATCAGTAATGTGGACATAATGTCTAAGTGAGGAAACAACTAGAACAGTCTGGTAAGTTCAGAAAAGTACATCACTTTACTGTAATGCAGCCTTTAAAACCAGGAAAAGATCACACTTATGTCATATCACGATATTACAATATCCAAAATCTAAGACGATATCTAGTCTCATATCACGATATCAATATAATATCGATATATTACCCAGCCCTAGTCCCGTTGTTCTTTTCCTAAACCCAACCCGTCCGCTGTACACGCAGATAGCTCCAAATGCAACGTCCCGTTCTTCGGCGTAGAGATACACGCCGATAGCTCAAAATGCATACAGATAACACGCCCCAACACAAAGTGGCGTGTATGTTTACGCAAAGTCACGATACCACGTTGCACAAGTAGACTTTATATTTCACAGTTGCCGTTTTCCGTCAGATCGTTTATAGATCTCGACGTTTCCGACCGCACTTGAAGGCAGCATCATTTGAAGGAGAAGGAGAAAGAGAATAGAGACGGAGCGGCTGTGCTTTGTTGTTTGGCAAACATTCGGCTGTTTCACACACTCCTGGGGCCCGTTTCAGGAAGGAGGGTTAACAAACAAGGTGAAAACAAAAAGTTGATTGACCGTGAGATGGGAAACTCTTGAGTTTTCGGTTCCAGAACAGCTGATTTGAGTTGGTTCAATCAACTCAGAGTAGGTTGACTCAGAGCTAAAGGCGTGCACCACCACTATAAAAAGACAGCAAGAACGGAGACATGATACTACGATTCACCGTGGCAACAACCACAAACAAACTGGTGGGTGGAAATACTCATGCGCACATACAGCGAGTTTGAACACGTATTTCGTTAAAAAAGCAACACAGCGGCTGCTGCAACAGAGAGAGTTGCGTGGGAGAAAATTGCTGCTAGAGTAAATGCGTTAGTTCCAATATAGTGTATATCATATTTAATCATAAGTATAATACTGGTGAAATGGTATTGAACCTATAATCTATAAAAGTCCTAGGTCTACTAATCCCATTCTGAGGCTGCAGCACCATCATTAACAGAATTATAATTCATAATCTTTTATTTCAAAAGGGTTTACATCATTCACCTGCAATACTGTGGGACTCCCTTTTTAATGGCTCTTACTGGTGTGTGTCCAGGGAACACTACAAAAACGTTTGAAAAACGTTTCAGAGCGAGTCACATTCTTCTGACGGCGCTTTGCTATACAGTGGCTTCACAGTGCAAAACCAACCTAGGGGTTAATAACAGATGTGTACCCACTCTGTCGTTCTCTGGGACATGTTTTCATGCTAATTGCATGTGTTTGTAGCTTGAAACAAGCTAGCGCGGACCGCTGATTAGCTTACAGCGCTAGTATTCGGGGCACAGGGAAAGTAAAAACAAAATCGCTATTTCTATGCCACTAAAAAGGCTCAAAATATCACCACACTTCAACGGTAGCATAATGAGGGTCCCTAAATGTTAACCGAAGCATTGAGAACTTTGTAAGTGTACAGACAGTTTATTAAAAAGATAGATTAGGAAGACAGTAGCTCCCAAGACGGCGGCCGCCTGTATACAAGAACGCGACTGTCTTTATAATCTATCTTTTTAATAAACTGTCTGTACACTTACAAAGTTCTCAATGCTTTGGTTAACATGTAGGGACCCTCGTTATGCTACCGTTGAAGTGTGGTGATATTTTGAGCCTTTTTAGTGGTATAAATAGCAATTTGTTTTTACTTTCCTTGTGCCCAGAATACTAGCGCTGTAAGCTAATCAGCGTTCCGCGCTAGCTTATTTCAAGCTCCAAACCCATTGGATTAGCATGAAATCATGTCCCAGAGAACGACAGAGTGGGTACACATCTGTTATTAACCCCTAGGTTCGTTTTGCACCAGAATTGTCCTTTAAGTTCTTAGGCGACAAAGATTTCTTTAGTCAATTAGTCATTTCTGAATGCTTTTTTCATGCTGAATGACCTATTTCCGAGAAACATATGAGCCCATCCCGAGATTTAAAACATGATTCTCTGTGGAGAAGCTCAGTTTCACAGATCTGTCAATTAAATCAACTAATTGATTAGTTGACTAAGAATTTCTTTAGTCGAAGACAGCCCTACAGAAAAGTCTTCAGCTTTGATTTAAAAGAACTCAGAGAGTTGCAGCGGACCTGCAGTTTTCTGGGAGTTTGTTCCAGATATGTGGAGCATAAAAACTGAACTATGCTTCTCCGTGTTTAGTTGTGACTCTGGGGACAGAAAGCAGACCTGAGAGGTCTGGGTGCTTCATAATGGAGCAGCCATTCAGTGCTTTATAAACCAACAGCAGTATTTTGAAATAATTTCTTTGACAGACAAGAAGCCAGTGTTAAAGACCTCAGAACTGGAGTGATGTGATCCACTTTCTTAGTCTCGGTGCGGACTCGAGCAGCAGCGCTCTGAATCAGCTGCAGCTGTGTAATTGATTTTTTAGGGAGACTTGTAAGTCGTAGTAGGCAGTTATAGGACACTGCTCACTGTTCAGTGGCAGTTGCAGTCTCTTGTGACCTGTGGAGCTGCCTGTCATCTCTAATCGAGGCTTGTCTGGCATAAATATGGCTTGCTGTCTGGCTAGCCAACTTTATGTGAGCCTGTCTGTCAGCAGAACATATGATAGTTATGCAGCACTCTTACATTGCAGATATTTATATCTATAGGTTAATCAAGCGACAACCCTCTCAATGGCAACAGCACAATGTATAGCTACGATATTTTGCCAATTTTATTTTCCTAGGATGGCGAAAACCTGGGGAAAGCATGACCCGCCCTACTCTCCCTCTGATTGGCTAGTACTCGTTGCCTGCTCTGATTGGATTGGTTAGGTTTAGGCAAGAAAGGTAGGATTGGTTGGGGATAGAGAAAGAATGTCAGAGTGAGCCAATCAGAGGTACATAAGGCAAGGTAGGGCGGGACATGCCTTCGCCATCCTAGAAAAGGAATACTACTCGCCTCCGGGACCCGTGTTATGGCTGGTGGTGGTAACTGGCGACAATCACAGGGTTGAGACGATTTCCAAGAACAATAATATCCAAATTGAGTCATATCTACATGTTCAGCCGGACAGTTCTCCAATGTAAGCTAACACTGTAAAAACAACTAATATTTAAAATGCACTGTAGCCGTTAACAAAATCGTGGAAATCACGGGAGAAAGAACCGGCGATAAGCCAACTCCATGGCCCATGGGAACTGTTCCCATCCAGCAAATACACAGAGCCGTCCTAGCTAGTGTGCAGGGGAACAGACTTGGGGATTTAAAAGCATTGCTAGCTACCTGTTAATCGCAGTTTCACAGGGCCATTCCGCCGGACTCCTTGGTTAGACATGTCCTCTTGGTTCCAGCCTTCACTGCACGTAATAAAAATGTGTCGTTAACTGTTAACTAAAAAAAAACAAAACAAGGTTTATCAACCTCTCCGCCAGTTTTAGACAGTAATGGAGTCAAGGCATTGTGGCCCGGATGTGAAGTTAACTGCCATCGCGATTGTTCACAAATGCGAAAAATTAAAAAAAATAACTGAAAATCACAAATGACTTCTCCCTGGTGAGACGTAAGAACGAGCTACTGTAACGCGGTGTTTGTCTTCACATGTTCGGCAGCAGCCAGCCTCTGCCCGGACTGAGTGAGTCCTCCTCTCCGCTAGTCGAGAGTTGAACTGTTGAGCCCTCCAGTAGTCAGTGTGTGTGGATCCCACTTCAGGAGGCTGCTGGTAGGAGCTGACCGGTGACGACAGCACATTTTGGGGGGGGGGGAGTGAAATATTGCAATTCAATTCAAAGGGCTTTATTAGCATGGGAAACAGACGTTTACATTGGCAAAGCAAGTGTGTAATAAAAACAAAAATGGACATACAATAAGTCATGATCTAACGTTACTAGAATAAAGTGTAAACAGAGCTCTAACATGTCAACGCTGTAATCAAATATTTAAGTGAAAATGGGTTAAGTTTAGTGCTTTCTCGCCTCGCAGATTTCCTTGGATTGTGGTGGCACCTGGACCGTGGCTGTGGCTGCTGCCACGGTCCTGGTCCTGGTCCTGGTCCACGCCTACTGCTACTATTATTATCAGTCATAGTTTGCTTTACTGTTACTAGAATTGCCACTGTTCATCGTGTCATAGTCATATTTCTGTATTTATTGTAAAACAAGATATTACTCTACCCAAAAAAAACTGAAGAAAATATCTTGTGTGATAAAACAACCACTGCCTTCAAAATAAAAAGCATGGGGATGAGATACAATCCAGGAACTCGTTTGAGGAATACATCATAACTATATGGCAATAATCATATCTTCCATCTTGACAATAGCGTGGTAAACTGTTGAATTAGGCCGTTCATGTTACAAAGAATCTACCCCACGACCCGTCTCCAGATGAGGATGGATGGATGGATGTTACAATGAATCTACCAGGAATATGCAATGTGATTTGCAAATGTAGTGCATTGCTGAATCCAGATGAGCCTGATTAAAGGAGAAGTTTGACATTATCAGAAAAATGCTTATTTGCTACAACCAGCAGTCAGTTAGGTTAGCTTAGCATGAAAACAGGGTGAAACAGCTACCCTGGCTCTGTCTAAAGGTGACACAATCGCCTACATGTACACCTCTGAGGCTCTCTCATTAACATGTTATAGCTTATTTGTACAAAAATTGTGTAGTTGTGGTTTTATAGGGGTTTTGTGCCAGACTATTTCTTGGCTGGAAGCAGCATTTAAGTGCATTTTTCCATAAAACAATTTTTGTAGGACAACAATGTAGTTCTATCTTTGGTAAGAACCAAGGATGTACTCACTGAGGTAGCAAGCTGAGAAGGGGAAACACAGGACCAAATGCAAGATGGCACCACCTGCTGGTTTACATTTCATTCATTATACAGTGGTGTTCATACGTTTATGAACCCATGCTAAAGTTGACTAAAAGAGGAATAAAAAAAATCATCTTTTGGAAATTGATTTAATGCCTTAATTAGAAAAATTGGGAAAAATTCAACCTTTAAGGACGCCAATTTTCTTTATTAATGAATAATGTATCGTAAATAAATAAATGTTCTTCCTTAAAATACAGGGGGCATAAGTCAGTACACCCCTATGTTAAATTCCCATAGAGGCAGGCAGATTTTTATTTTTAAAGGCCAGTTATTTCATGGATCCAGGATACTATGCATCCTGATAAAGTTCCCTTGGCCTCACATCATCACATACCCTTCACCATACCCCCACATCATCACATACCCTTCACCATACCTATAGATTGGCATGGTTGTATCTCAGTTAGCCTAATAGCTGGTTTGATTTGCATTGAGAGATGATTTTATGGAAAGTAGCCCATTCCAATCTCTAGGTATGGTGAAGGGTATGTGATGATGTGGGGGTATTTTAATTCCAAAGACCAAGGGAACTTTATCAGGATGCATAGTATCCTGGATCCATGAAATAACTGGCCTTTAAGAATAAAAGTCTGCCTGCCTCTATGGGAATTTAACATAGGGATGTACTGACTTATGCCCCCTGTATTTTAAGTTAGAACATGTATTTATTTACGATACATTATTCATTCACAAAGAAAATTGGTGTCCTCAACCCTCCTGTTGTCCTCGGGCAAATTTGACCCGTTTTCAAAGTTTCTGTATCAGAAATATAGGTTACTTAAAAGCAAATTGCCTCAAAAATAACATGGATGGTTCCATACAACGCTTTTGCAAGTAAAATGAAGGATCGGATCATTAGTCTCATTGAATTGTGGGGGTTTTATTCAACTTTATAGCATTTGAAAAGAAATTGAAATAATTTCAAAACATATACCAGTCTGTAATCCACTCCACATCCTCTGATTTTAATTGTTAGTCAAAATGATTCATAATGTGCTTTTTTTAAAATCTAAAAGTAGATATAAGGAGGTATGTTAATATTAATGGTTTATTGACCATGAATTCCAAAAATAAGTGTAACATTAGAGGTAATAGGTTGGAATGAAGTTGGCTAACAAGATGCAACCCAGAATGGGGTGATATTTTATACTTTACAGACAAAACAGGAGGACAACACAAGGGTTAAGGTTGGATTTTTCCTAATTTTTTTTAATTAATGCATTAAGATCAATTTCCAAAAGATGATTTTTTTATTCCTCTTTTTAGTCAACTTTAGCATGGGTTCATAAATGTATGAGCACCACTGTATGGCAGCTAGAAATAGGGCCAATCCTGGAGAATCATTTATAACAAGTCTGGTATGTGACTGGGCAGCAAACCATTTGGCTATCTAGACTTTAAACTATACACAATTTTGTGCATGTAAACATGTCAATGTTAGAAGCTAAAACTTCGATTTGTACACGTTAGCTCTTTAAATACCAGAACTTGTGTTGGACATAACATTCATCAATGCAAAGTGCCTCTACTTCCAGATTAAAAACAAATCATGGATTCATTGCTTGCCATACTGGCAGTTAATGGAGTCATAAAAAGGTGAATTTGGTCAGAGTAGAACTGAGTTAGGATGAGCAAGCATCAAAGATGCCACACTGCTTGGCTAATCACATGAGATGAACTATTGAAATATCACTTTGTGAAGGGAAGAACATTACTATTTAGTAATTCCAGACAGATTAAACACAAAGTAAATACCCTTGATGGTGAAAACAACATGATCTGACAACTTTATTTACAATCACGTTTTGTCATAAAACAGTATGTACAATACATACAAAAACAGTGATAACAATTACATGAAGAAAAGGACAAACAGTAGCAGAGAGGGTACAGTACAGGTGAGAGTAGAGGTATTAGAAAGTTATCTAGAAATGGAAAGTGCTCTTGTTTTCACTGATTTGGAATGCATATCCGTCATCGGTAGCTTCTGGGACCACACTCTGCACCTCCTCCTCCTTTTAAAAATAAGAAAAATGTAAAAATCAGTATGACCACTTATGGACATTAAAGTTATTATTATTTATTTATTTTTTTTTAAAAATCATTTCAAAAAGACATTTACCTCCCCAGAGAAGTATTTCTCAATCAGGTTGAGAGATGCTTTGTAGATCATCTCGTTCTCGTGAGACTGCAGAGCCTCAATCTTGTCCAGTCCGCCGCATTCTTCAATCATGAGACTCAGCTTGTCCGACTCCCCAATTTTGTCCCCGGCCTGGTAGGAAAACACACACCAGCAGAAGTATTTCACAGCCATCTTGTCACGTCCAATGATAAATAAAATCGGACTTATCAGATCAGGCAAAACTGACAACACACATATCCGTTTTTCCATGAAAATGCACTCACCATGAAGATATTGGTAATGGCATCCAAGATGACGAGGACAATTTTGCTGTCCTTTGAGGAGAGCAGATCCAGAAGAGGCTCAAGCACGTTGGCTTGAACGAGGTAAACCACCTGCTGAACATTGCCCCCACTGGTGAAGTTTGTAACAGCCCACACAATCTCCTTCTGAGTCTTGTAGTCACCCTGCAGAGAAAAGAGAAGGGACATGATCAGCCACGTAGTCCGAAACCAGTCATGTAGGCACCTGGGTTTGAGAGCAGCGTCCAGGTTAAATTTAAGCACCGCACGAGTGAAACAAATCCAACCAGGGCTGCAACTAATGATTAATCTAAAGAATATTCAGCGATAATTGTTGGTCTACAACAGGGGTCACCAACACGGTGCCCGCGGGCACCAGGTAGCCCCCAAGGACCACATGAGTAGCCCTCAGGCCTGTTCTAAAAATGAAAATTTAATACTGATATTATCTGTTTCCCACCTTGTTAAGTCATTGTTGACAATTGTGAGAAATCATTAACGTAGTCAGTGTCTTCACATAGAGTATCATTAATAATCATATATAACTAAAGGCAAACTGAGCAAATTAGTTATTTCAGAAGAGTGTATCAAACTGGTAGCCCTTCCAAAACCCAAAAAGATATTCAATTACATGATTTAAAACAGAAAAAGAGAGCTGGAAAGATGCATACTTTTGCATGAAAAATGTATTCAAAATAGCTGGCGGTTATTTTTTGTTGTAAATATTCGCAGCCCTAAATCCAACCAAAAAAAAAAAAAATGAAATAACTTACCTCCACGAGCGTATTGACCATGTATGGAACGAGGCCTGCGTTGATGACCTCCTGGATTTGGGTGTCCTTCCCTGCTGTGATGTTGGACAGAGTCCAGGCTGCCTCCTTCTGAATGTTGTTTCTTTTGTGTCTCAGCAGCTTCGGGAACATGGGCAGGGCGGCCGCATCCAGCACTACCTGAGTCTGCTCATCTGTACCGGTCACAATGTTGCCGATGGCACGCAGCGCTGGGGTCTGAGGCAAGGAAGGGTGGAAATAAGGGCTTATTCTACAAGAACCAACCATCACGCTTCTGATGTACACATCGGAAGCACTAACAGAAAAGAAAAAGAGAGAAGGATTGTATACGTACAATGACGGGGAGCACTTCACTTCCAAGCAGCTCCACCAGGCGAGAAACTAAGCCAGCCTGGACTATCACCTCGATGCGGTCATTAGAGCCATCCGTCAGGTATGAAACCGCCCAACACGCGTCAGCCAACACCTCCTGGTCATCCGTGTGTAGTAGACGAACCAGAGTGGGTAGGATCTGTTGGATCGCACTCATCGGGGGGGAGGGGTTCTTGTTGCGGCAAAGGTTAGACAACGTCCATGTAACATTTCTCAGGTACGCTGTCTGCAAAGAAATCAAGTTTAAGAGAAGGACAGGCGTCAGTTTGATGTTAAGCAGCATTTGGTAGAGTCACAGCACCCTCTAGTGGGCAGTGAGGTGAAGACATTTGACCATTTCAAGAGCATTGCTTTCTGATATTACATGAATAAAAAATTAAAAAAAAAATACACAGGTGATATAACATGATTAAAAAGAATACTCACAGGTAATACAGACAGGTCAGGAACTGCCAGCAGAGTGAGCAGAGGGGCCACAGCTCCATGCTTGATGACCCTGTCTCTAAGGGGTGATCCATCACCTAAATAGCAGAAAAACATAAAAATTAAATATTTATGACCTTTGCTTGTCACCAAACATTCACGACAAACAACCAAGTCAATATATTCTGCCAATTACCAGCGATGTTTCCCAGGGCCCAGACTGCTTGCTCGCTGATGTGCTGGTGGGGGGATGTGACCAGGCTGATGAAGGCAGGAATGGCCCCGCCCTCAACAACTGCCGCCGTCTGATCGGACGTCCCAGAGGCAATGTTGGTCAGAGCCCAGGAAGCCTCAAACTGGATTGGATGGCAGTCTGCCCGCCCCAGGAAGGAGACAAACTTGGGGATCAGGCCAGCACTGATCATCTGGTTAATGGGAGGATTCTTGTCCCGAGACAGAAGTTTACTGCATCCAGGAGAAGAACAGGAAACGTTGAGTCACCATGGCAGTCAGTAGTCGTCTTTAAAAAAGGAACACGCCAACTTGGGACTCTTATTCCCCGTATCCCCCAGAGTTAGACAAGTCCATACATACCCTTCTCATGTGTTGCAACTCTAACGCACCCACCGCTAGCCTAGCTTAGCACAGATCCTGGAGGTAACCGGCTCCATCTAGTCTACTGCTCCCAATAAGTGTCAAAATAATGCCAACATTTTCCTATTTACATGTTGTGATTTGTATAGTCACAGCGTGTACAAATAACAAGATCACATGACACACAGCCATCTTCTAACCGTATACATACTGGGAACTATATTCTCAGAAGGCGAAGCACTGCTACTTGGGCGGAGTGATTTGCTCGCAGCACCTGAGAAGCCCCGTGGTGAGGAGCAGAGAGTAACAACGGTGTTTTTCAGGTGTTACGCTAATCACTCCGCCCAATAACAGTGCTTCGCCTTTCTGAGAATATAGTTCCCAGTTTATATACGGTTAGAAGATGGCTGTGTGTCATGTGATCTTGTTATTTGTACATGCTGTGACTATACAAATCACAACATGTAAATAGGAAAATATTGGCATTATTTTGACACTTATTGGGAGCAGTAGGCTAGATGGAGCCGGTTACCTCCAGGATCTGTGCTAAGCTAGGCTAGCGGTGGGTGCGTTAGACAGAGAAGGGTATGTATGGACTTATCTAACTCTGGGGGATACGGTGAATAAGACAAAGTCCCAATAAGTCGATGTGTTCCTTTAAGGTGCAGTAAGGCTCAATTTACAGAGATATTTGATAAATTGTTATTACCGTGCAGCCTGTGTAGCCTGGAGCTGAGACTCCGCATCACCGCTGTTCACTCCTGTGAGAATCTCTTCAACCGTCCACTGTCTGAAGGCCTGCCGATGGTCACAACATGAGCAATGATTAAAAACAACAAAAAAAAAGTATACACAGGAGGTGGACAACATGAATGGGTTTACATTACATGCAAACAAATGCAATATCCCTGCTACTTTAAGAATGTTTAAAGTTTTGATACTTTTAGAAAGTAATGAGTTGGTTTAACTGTAGTAAATCGAGGGTGGGATTTATGGTGGTTCCTCTTTTTGTTTTAGCGCTGCAACTAAGGATTATTTTGTCGATCATTTTCTTGATTAGTTGTTTGGTAAAATGTCAGTAAACAGTGTACACCTGACTGTTTTATAGGCTATATTAGTCCGCCTACACAATCTGGACTGTGGTCATAACATCTACATCTTATAACCTATTCCCTTATATATGTTGTTCTTAAGGTATATTATTTCTTTTGTTTGTCAAGCAATTCTATTATGTTTACATTCTTGTCTTTTCATAGTTAATTTTTAATAAGCTATTCCACTGTTCAATCCCTGCACTTTTGCACCCACTCTCCCATAGCACCCTATCATGGTCATTGCATCACATGGTCAGTCCATACCAGACCTTTGTAATCACTTCACAAATTGTTAACTCTTTACATTTCTGTGAGTGATTTTTATGTATGCGAGATATATGTGCGTTTTGTCATGGTTGTCTAAGCTACTGGATGCCTAAAATATCCCTCGGGATGAATACATCATCTAAAAATGTCTGTTTCCCAAAGCCCAAGATGACGTCCTCAAATGATATTTAGCTTACCGTCATAGGAGTGAAGAAACTAGAAAATAATCGTAATTAGGAAGCTGGAATCGAGAATTTTTAGTGGCCAACTAATTAATGTTTGCAGCTCCAATTTGTCTAATGAAAATTTGGTACAGGATCAATGTGGGAACAAATATATTTCAATTCAGTAAGACCAACAGTCAAAGATCACAATAGAGCTGCTGAGTACAGTCCTTTTTCTTTGGCTGGTTTTGCAGGATTACAGGGTTATAGCCAGGGTTCAAAATTTACTTTTTCGTCCACCAGCCAAATGGCAAGTGAATGTTCGAATTTTACCAGCAATTCAATAGACTACCATTGTTTCTTTGGCTGGCAAGTGAAGCAAATCTACCAGCCACTTGCATATTTTACCAGCATTTGGCTGGTGGATGGTGCTAATGTTGAACCCTGGTTATAGCTAGTTGTTGAGGAAGCGATAAGTAGAACCGACATTATTTGGAACTGGGGGTTTGGTTCACTCCTGCATATAAATATCTTGCAATCTTGCAACAACAGATTAAACAATAGAGTAAACATTATCTGAATTTAAATAATGGATTTTTTAAAAAAGGCCTACCTGACAGTTTTGGGTTCTTTCCTGAAGAGGAGAAGTCGCATCGTCAGGAAACGCAGCCACATTTCTTCTTTTGAACATCTGATCATCTTTCTTCGCCTTGCGGAGCTCGACGTTCACCTCCACCCTCCTGCGTCGAAGTTCCTGCGTTCATTTCAAATTAAGTTCAGACATTTTTGGTTTTTTTCCCCAAACTAAACTCGTTGACAACGATGCTGATATGGTGCCAAACTCAATACTTTTACCGAGTAAACTCACATTGGCATCTTTGCCTTTGTTCTTGAACTTGTTCAGACGTTCGACGTTCTCAGACATTTTCAAGTGACAAGGAGGCGTAGCAGCAGTTTAAAATGAAGTCTGGTGGTGTTATCCCTGCACAAAATTTAAAAAGTTATTTCGAGGCGAATGACCAACATGTCTAGCTAAGCAGACCGTTGGTTTGACAGTAAAAATAGACCTACTGACAGCTGGCTAAAGTTGGAAATAGCTAGCACAACACATAGAAACATGGAAAAAAACGTATATTTTTCAAATATAAAATACCATTCTTTTAAATAAACTACATAAGCAGTTGACACGAGCTTACCTGATCCTCGCGCAAAGGTTATAGTACCCAGAAAGTGCCGCACAGACCTTTAAATTCCTGCAACAAAGCCTCCTGATTGGGCCGTTCGAGTAAAAGCATCCAACCGCCTCCGTTCATTGGAACGTTTCAAAAAATCACAGGGCTCACGGGACATGTCGTCACTACGTAGTAGCATCGCGATATCTCCGTGTGATTTCAATTCTATGGTTAAATCCGACTCTGGGTCGGTTTTCTGGCCGTCTTTATATTTTTTTCAGTGGACGTTTGCGAGGGATGAACTGTTCCCGGATCGGCGCATTTTTAGTGTCATGATACTCTTACAGGGAAATGATTTAAACGGTCCCAAAAAACCACCTCCATGCGACTAAGCAGGGGTGGCCAACCAGTTAAGTATAAAGAGCCACAAAAAAAAAACGCACCATAGCAAAAAGCCACACAACACATGCACGTCCACACTACAACAGCAACAGTGTCTTCCAGATCTGATGACAGTCATAATACATAGCAGTTTTCATAGTTTTTTGGGAAATCTGACAGTCTTTGTTATCCACAATCCTTTTCAGGTCTTGCTTGAACTCGGTTGTGGCCACTCGAAGAACTCTCTCACTCATTTGTCACTAGAGGGGCTTTCAAACAGTCTGATTCAGCAGTGAAAGGGTTAATGAGGAAGGTGATCTGTGGCCGCTGTTCTTCCTCAGGTTGCAGAATCTGTCCTCAAAACTCTGCTGCATTATTTTCCATTTTAAAATAATTGGCAAATGTATTGGCAGATGCATTCAAATGTGTTTTTTTTTTTTTACTTATCTGAAATACTGTATGTTTCAGAAAAGTTAAAAACAATCAACCAATGACACAGCCCCCAGCCACACAGTAAGAGCCTCACAGGAGCAGGCAAAGAGCCGCATACGGCTCAAGAGCCACAGGTTCGCCACCCCTGGAATAAGTAAATGTTTCTATTATAGCTATTTTGTAAATCTGAAATCTTAAATTACACTGGCTACTTTTTAAATATTTAGTTGTTTGGCAAATACATGTATCTTTCTGAAAACATGGTTTTATATGTATCAGCTCATACTAATAACAGAACGGCTTTTGAGTTAAATCTCTTTAAAGGGGTGATATAGAATGATTATATAGGGTATTTCACACTGTTCCTTAAGGTCTCCTAATAGGATATGTAACATTGGTTGGGCTGGAAATTGCCTGAATGCTATTTTATTAGGCCCTTAACTACCCTGTGAATATGACTCTATTTGGAACAAGAGCTTTTCTTCCAAATATGGTCTGCTCATGAATATTTAGATGAGCTGCGCGCTGATTGGTTGAGGAACCCCATAGAAACACATTGGAGACGAGACAGCAGGTCTCACATTTCAGACACTGCAAAGTTAAGATTGTTTGTCTGCTATTTCGTTATTAAATTCACTTCTGAGACTTTTTTATGCGAGAAATCAACTATATAAAGCTCAAATATGGGCCGTTTTACGAAAATTGATGGCTAATTGCAAATTTGGAAAGACGTGTCGGACTTTAGGAGCTCCACACAGTCTGACGAGAAAATGGCAACCTCCATACCCAGTGAAAGTCACCGTTTCTCGGTTACTGGACTACCGGGGCTCGGGGCTCCGCGGAGCTGGCTGGCTGCCAGCTGCCGGCATAACTAGAGTATGTTTAGTTTGAGTTTCATCACGCCACTTAAATAACATATACGTCTTATAAAGCTAACAATGGTGTCCGATTTCAATTTAATGCATTTTTGTGAACATTAGGGATTTCGTTAGCTGCTACTGTCCCTTCAATCCTATGGGTAAAGACCGCGGCTAGCTGCAGGCCCTGGAGCTCCATCAGGGCCTCGGCATTTTGTAGTCCAGTTACCCAGAACCGGTGACTTTGCGCGGGTATGGAGCGCCGCGGGCTTCCCTTCGTGACGGAGATCCAGCTAGCTCACAGCGAGTCTATGAAGTAGGACATGCCGGGCGGCGAGGCAGCACCGGCCGCTGTCACGTAGCCTGCTGAGCTCCTGCGACACACAGTCGGACAAAATTTGCAATTAGCCATACATTTTCGTAAAACGGCCCATATTTGACCTCTACATAGTTGATTTCTCTCATAAAAAAGTCTCAGAAGTGAATTTAGTAATTAAATAGCGGACCTCTGGAGAGCTGCATGACCTAGCTAGATTCAGAAGACTAAGCTGACCTCAGGTCAGTGGTGGAGCCTATGCTAATGTCGGGGCGTGACAAAGACTAGGAGTTGAGATGCTGACGTCAGCTTCCAGCTTTGTTCAGATTCGCCCGTTTTCAGCGGCACTTTCAAAATGTGAGATTTGCAGAGGATAGTAGGGGTGGGCGATACTGGGAATTTTGGTATCGATCCGATACCAAGTAAATACATGGCTAGTATCGCCGATACCGATACCAATACTTTTTACTTGTAACGTCACAATCATTGAATAATTTTGTGATTTTGCATTTAGTTAGTTGATTATGATTATGATAAAACACAGGACAAAGATTTTAGACAAATCTAAATGTTTTTATTTACTAACTAGAACAATGTAAAACAATGTAACGCTATAAAAATAATAAAATAATATAACAAAATGTAACTATAACAAAGTCAACAACACAACCAAAAATACCTTCCATTACACACAGATATCTGTGAAAAATAAAGTCAGTTGTGCAAAATAAGTAAACAAAAGCCACAATGTATAAATATGAATATAACAATATAAACAACACAACAAAAAATCATCACGGGCTTCTCTCACTGTTCTGACTCTCCGCTCTCCGCCTCCGGACGCTGTGCTAGATCGATACGCCCAGCCCTAGAGGAGAGGGGTATCAACGGGATTTTGAGCTTCTATGTATGTCCTATTTACCCACCGAACTGTCGTTATTCAACTATGACAAGGTAAAATTGGTTTTGCATTCTATCACCCCTTTAAAGGGTTAGGGAAATATCATATTTATAAATCAAGAATGTTTCCTATTTCTGATGTTTTTAAGCATTCCTTAAGAGTCTGTAACCAATATACTGCTGCAGCGAATTTGAAGACATGTAAACCTATTTGTTTTGTCAGTTCTTAATCTTTTATTCTAATGAATTTAATCTGTCTCCTTGCTTTATATCGCAATTCTTGAGCTGCTGCTCTGTATATGCAAACATTTCCAAGTATGGAATGCCATTTTATTCAATTTTAAATTGAATGCAGGTATAGAGGTGGATGAATAACGTCTTTGTCATCATGTATTTTAGTTTAGTTTGTTTTGTTAATGTATATGTCACCATTATGTGTACATTTTAATTTATAGTTAATGAGTGCTGTATGACTGCTGGCTGTCTCTGTTAGTCCTATGTTCATAAATATGCATGGTCCCTATCAAATAAACCAATAAATAAATACAATTTTAAATACATACATACATAAGCCTATGAAATAAATCCTGAAATAAATAAATGAGAAAATAAAAATATTAACTATTAATATAACTCTAAATATATAAATGTTAATATACTTCAATAAACAAATGGGGCGGGGTCTGATTCCAACGCAGGGACTTTTACTGCATGTCATTCCCCCTCTCTCTACCACTTTCCTGTCTTCAGCTGTCCTAAAATGGACCTTTTTCAAATGACTACTTTTATTTATTTCAGGGGACTTTTATATCATAAGTCACTGGTTACCAGTTGCTGCCCGCATCCGCTTCAAGACACTAGTACTTGCATACAGGGCCACGAACACATCAGCCTCAGCATACATCCAGGACATGGTCAAACCCTATACCCCAACCCCCCCCACTCCGCTCTGCATCGGCCAACCTGCCCGCTGCCCCCTCACAGTGAGGGAGAACTAATCACTCAACGAAATCCTGACTGTTTGCTGTCCTGGCTCCTAAATGGTGGAATGAGCTCCCTATTGACATCAGGATGGCCGAAAACCTGTGCATCTTCCGCTGAAAAATATATATATATATATTTCTTGATGCTGCACTTTGATATGGCTCTTTGTAGCATTACCTATTTAAACCTAATATACTTGCTCTTACTACTTGTCTGGAGTTTGCACCTTCAGGGTTGAAAGCACTTAATTGGAAGTCGCTTTGGATAAAAGCGTCAGCTAAATGACATGTAATGTAATGTCGTGTATGTACGTAAGTAAAGTCCTTTGAAAAACATCCTCTGAAAAACAAAAAATTACTATTTATTTATTGAACTATATTGACTATTTCATATATGTATTGCCTCATTTATTTATTCCAGGATGTATTCCTTAGGCATATTTATTCATTTACAGTATGTATTTACTTAATGTTGAATAAAATGTCATTCCATACCCATGTGTCGCTGTGTGCCACAAACACACGAGGAAAAAAAAATCAGTCTTTTCCATTTTATTAAGTTCCATATACATCAATATTTCTTCAGATGTAATACAAAAAAAAGAAAAAAGAAATCAAGTGAAAATCTGACAATATTTTTTTTTTTCTTTTACAAATACATAATTTCATGATTTCCGGTCAGTCACTACTGCAGAGCCATCCATCTACAATATCTCATTACTGTACTTTCAGTAGGTTATAGAAGTTTATCCAAGCAGACTACTGATGTCCACTTATTTAGTACAACTGTCTTTCATGCCACTTCAGACTAAACAATGAGAGGAAATGGGAGAGGAAAAAAAAACATTGTTCCACATATCCGAATTTAGACACAAAAGTCCTGACACGTTATGCTCCGTAAAAACTCAGCCATTGTGTGTCAGTATTCAATTTCAGTCAGTAATTATTTCTCATTGGACATGAATACAAGGATGGCCTGAGGGGATTTCTTTGAACAAAAAATAAAAAAACAGATAAAAATAATAAACGTGGAAATATGAGAGCTCCTTAAGAGTCTTTTCTCAGAGGTAAACTTTCTTCTGAAATGCCTCAGTTGCTCACGCTTCCTCAGTACAGTCCAACTGATTAAGACAGGTCCAAAAAAAGGTCCCTTTAGAGCTGAAACGGGCAGAAGGCAGCTCTGCCTGAACAGTTCTGTGAAAGCAGCAGTGCTGGTTGCACCGTCAGAAGGAGCGGATCCCGAACACAGCGTGAGGCAGAGTCTGTCACAGAGTTACAGTTCAGAAAAGCCATATTCTTGGCAAGTGCATTTTGTTTGACCAATGTGCGATGCTCTCTAAGAGGCTGACGAACACTGTAGCTTGTTGTTATGAGACCTACAGAATGCAGAGAGAGGGGAAAGTTGAGAGCCCTTTCGCTTCGTTTGTTTATTGTTGTGACATCTCGACAAAAAAAAAAAAGACACAGAGGATGCAAATGGGTCGATCCTGCAGCCATGTTGGGTGTAATTTATTGGGAATGCCTTTATTACTTGAAGAAACTTTCCACAACTACAAAACTGAGGTTACTTCGTGAAGTTAGGAACAGGACGAGCTCAAACGCTTCACTCTTTGTAGTACATTTTAGTCTTATAAAATAATACCATCTAAAATGATTTGTTTCATAATTATTTAAAATATTCAAACAGTGTTAGATATATCTTACAACCACTGTACATGATAAAAAGTATGTACATTCAAGACAACCACCTTAACAACCAGCTCAGTCAAACTCAACAGGGATGTAACGTACAAAGCATCTCATAAATATCTCTGTGTAATAAAATATGCAGCTTTATATATTTTTTTTTAATATCCAAAAAGGTCAAGACATTATCCAATCCAACTCAGATGTAGAACAGAAAATAAATACAAGTTAGGAACTAAAATGCATTTAAAATCCCTCTGAAAACACCCTTAGCTACTGTGATGGACTGTTCACAAAAACAAAGAAGGCCAAATTGAAGGAAATGAGGAGAAGAAAGCATGTCCCTGGATTACATGATAAACACAAGTCAACATGGCTGCCATTCTGTGATTAAACTGAATATTCTTATGGTTACCAAACATGTTAAATCGGTGGTGTTTACTTGAAAGCCCATTTGGTGTTTGTGTGCGTGTTTTTTCATTGTTAATGTGTTTTCTTTTGCGGTTCTGGAAACAGAAAGTCATTATTACTAAAGACCCCAGCATCCAGTCCAGACTCCAGCTAGACTGGCCCACTTAAGAATCTGACAATCTGTAAGAAAGAAGAAAATGGGATGGCATAAATCAAAGGCATGCAGCAAAGGTGAACAGACACAAATGCAAGATGGCACACAGATACAGAGGTCACACGGCGCTAAAGTTCTGTTAAGACATCGGACAAATTGTCTAAATGTCTGTCAGCTCGGTTGGTTTTAGTACGGCCAAGCAACGGTGACAGTTCAAAGCCAACTCCAGTCTACAAGTAAAGCACATTCTACTGCAAGATAACACGTACTACACATGCCGGTGATATGAACAAAAGTAAAAAGTGAATGATAGGCATAAATGCACAAATCAAGTAAAGACTGACATGACAGCCGGTGAGGCCAGCGTCAACGCTTTACAACACACACACACACACACACAACATAGCATGGGAAAAGGAAGAGAGAAACTTGGGAACCTCCAGAGTCTGCAGGAGTAAGAGCACCTGACCTTACCTGCTCGCTTTGAAACCTTTAAGCTTCTGTACAAAGAAGGCTTCAAGCACCTCGGCACACTGAAAGAAGGGCGTGTCGTTGGGGTTGTAATAGCGACAGTTGTCGAAGATTTTGGTCACGTCGGCCACAAACTCTGTGAGCTTGTGGTAATGTCGCTTCTGCAAACGGGTTTCCATCGTGGAGAAGTCTACAAGGGACAGAGAAATACGGGATTTATTTACAGAACGCACATAACATTTCCTACATCTGACATTTGCCAGGGTTGAAGAACAGCCACTCATAAACAATTGCTTTGATTAGTTCTCACCCATTGGCTCCTTGATCACACGATAATAATCAGGAGCGTCGTGGGCATCCACCGGTTCAAGGAACGGCCATGCCATTTTATGAGACTGTTGAATAAAACAAGAAGTTATTACACAACACATTTTCAAAATGAGTACCGATAATAGCAAAACCCAGAAAGACTATAAATTATTTGCAGAATTTCTCGCAATGCAACTGGACGTTTCTTAGGTTTTCTGTTGTAAAGCAAACTGTGTTGAGAGTGAAGCCATACCCTCGAAGTTAATATAAAATCTCTAATTTATTCTAAATATTTCCTCAAGATATGTGAGAGTACAGTTCCAGGCCTTTTGACAACAATAAGACCTTAGAATAGTTATCTGGGTTACTAAGATCATTATGGGGTTGAGCAGAGGCCATATGAACATTTCTTTTTCAATTTCATCCGTGCTCAACATACGTCTCCACCACCAGTGGTTTGAAGAGCTGAAATAGAATAATGACATGTTGTATATTGCAGGACATGTTCCACGACTACTTTATGATATCCACTATACACAACACAGGATCATGTGAAAAAGCTAGTTAGTATCATAAAAGTTGGATATATTACAGAAGAAAGTCACTTAAAAGGCACATATTTCACGTGAAGTCTTTATATTATCCATTTCTAGTGTTTATTATACTATACTAACAGTTGTTTTTGAATTTGGTCATTTCCATTCATTAACTGCTTCTTGTTATTTATATTTCTTCCTTGTTAAGCACTTTTTATATCTTGCTGTTACATTTAATGTTATAAATATTTTATAAGTTAACGACAGCCTGACACACATGGGTTCCATACCTGTAACGAGCGTAATATTCTTTTCAAGCCCTCGTAGTCTTTGTCAGTGAGCGGCGTGAGGACCGTCATAGCATCTTCTGTCGACTGACACTGCGGGCAGACGTACAAGTCGATGTGAGTGGCCTCGCTCTGCAGGATGCCGACGCAGCGCCCGTGGTACCAGTTCTGGCAGCGGTCGCAGCCGATGTAAAATCTGTGGGGGGGGGGATGGGATACATGGCAGTTAGCGCGAACCAATGAAAAGGTTCCGTATGTATGAAATACTAAGTTACTGTACTTGAGTAGAATTTTCACGTATCTGTACTTTACGTCGTTATTTATATTATTGAAAACTTTCACTTTTACTTCACTACTTTTCCGAAATAAAATGTATATTTTTACTCCCAAATTTCCCCTCAGTGTCTTCGTCACTTGCAAGAAATGTTTTCGTACGTTGGAGTGAACAAAAACTTACAAATTCTGTTTATGTTTTTCCTCTCTGTTGATGTTTAAGAAGGTGTGGAAACCCTGATTATTACGCTCTGCTATAAGGAAGCCACAATACAGTTCATTATCAAAGCTTTTATTTACTTTTTTTTTACTTTAATTCTAATAGTTAAGTACATGTTCATCAAATGTTTTGATATTCAAGTACAGTAAATATCCTATACGTACTTAATAGACTTCTACTCAAGTAATATTCTAAAAGGTGACTTCAACTTCTACCAAAGTCTGGTAAGATACTTTTACTCAAGTATTGCTTTCAAGTACTTTTTATACAAGACTGTATTTAGAAGGAGCCTTACTGTGATTCGTCGTACGGCGTCCGGCAGATGCAGTACAACTCCTCGTTACTTCCTCCCTCCTGACCACGTTTACAGTCGTTGCACACGAAGTCCTCCAGCTTCTTGGCCTCTTTCTCTGTGATGCCAACACACGCGCCATGAAACCAGTTGGAGCACAGGTCGCACCCTATGTAAAACCTAAAAAGGAGGAAAGATTGTTAATTTTTCTATCACTTAAATCTTCATGACGACATCACGAGTGCGTTGCAGTGAAATGTTAACATAATTTTTTATTTATTTATATATTTCTGCCGTAAATTGATAGGACAGCTGAGACGTGTGAGAGAGAGAGCGAGAGCGAGAGCGAGAGCGAGAGCGAGAGAGAGAAGACATGCAGGAAACCGTCACAGGTTGCTCTACCAACTGAGCTAACCCGGCCAACACTGGTTGCAGTGAAATGCTATAATACAATAGAGAGGCAAAGTTCCTCCCCTTCCGGTTGACCACCACGGGACCCCTAATTCGGAAACAATTTGTGCGGTTAGTGAATTAACCCCGTTTGAATTGAGCCATGAATTAATCGAATTGAGCCATGAATTACACATGATGTTTGTCAATTTAAAAAGATCATTTTGCAAGTCAAGAAAGTTTGTCATAAAACGGTCGATGTATAAGTCTGTGAAAATACGCAATTAGAAAGCCTACTCACCCAGATGCCAAATAAGTGACGTCTCTCTGAAGCTACGATGCCTTATGTGTTTTGTACCGGGATGTAAAGTTACAGAGCAACGGAGCTTGCTCGTTCTTTTGCTTCTCGGCTGATAAAACACATCAGATAAGATAACGTTACATGTGTTGTGGAACAGAGCTAAGCTAGCTAGCTAGCGAGCAAGTTGAGCAGCAGCGAGGTGACAAATTATGGGAGACGAGAGATGTAGTTCACCGAGTGGTTTAATAGAAAACTAAGTGGTACTACAACAAACCTGTAGGGCTGTGCTCGATTGAAGAAATTCTTAGTCGACTAACACTCATTCAATTGTATCGACTAATCGATTAGTTGATTTAATCGACAGATCTGTAAATCTGAGTTTCTCCGCAAAGAGTCATGCAAAAGCACCACTTTAATTCTAGTGTTTACCAGAGATGTGCTCGTACGTTTCTTGGAAATAAGTCATTCAGCATGAAAAAAGCATAAAACATGACTAATCGACTAAAGAAATCTAAGTTGACTAAGACCAAAACGACCGATTAGTCGACTAATCGACTAAGAGGGAGCAGCCCTACAAACCTGACAAACTGTGACTTTCTTCAGCTGCAAAATGTAATTTTTTTTTTTAAAATGGGATCTTTTCCCGTTCACTACCATACATATTTTTTCCTGAAATAAGGTCCCATGAGGTCCACCGGATGGGAGGGACTTTTCCTCTCTATCACAACGGTTGTTTTTTCCAGAGAGCTTACTTTGACTCGTCGTAGGCCGTTTTGCAGATACAGTACAATTTGGTGTCCTTCTTGTGATCCTTTGAGGTAGAAGAGAGCTTCTTCTTCTTTTTGTGTTTTGATGAGCTGGAATCTCCGTCTTTGTCTCTGTCCCTGTCTTTGTCCTTGTCTCTGTCCCGATGTCTGTCCCGCTCTCGGTCTCTCTCCTTCTCTCGATCCCCGTCTCTGTCTTTGTCTCGGTCTCTACATTTGTCTCGGTCCTTATCCTTATCCCTGTCCCGTTTCTTCTCGTGATGCCTGTCCCGGTCTTTGCTTCGGTCTTTGTCTCTGTCTTTGTCTCTCTCCTCTTCCCGCTTACGTTTATGGGATGAGGAGGGCGAGGTCGCCGTGTGGGTGCTGTGAGAGGAATGTGTAGAGTGGGAGGGATGGGAGGAGTGGGAAGAGGCTGCCTTGACTGTTGCTGCAGCAGCCTGGACGATGGCAGCTCTGGCTTTCTCCTGTTCTTTTTGTAGCCTGGCTATGTCCCGCCTCAGCTCCTCCTGAGAAGGAGACCAGATATGCAATGTCAAGATTAGTATCTCCGCTCTGAATTTTATGCCTTATAAAAATGATTCCTGGACAGCTTATACTCTATATACATAGTCTCGCATCGCCAGACCTTACTCCACAGCGCTGTGGAGTAAGGTCTGGCTACACCACAGATACATCCTGGGATAGGACAAAAAAAACGCTTTGGGTTGTTTGCATTTCTTTATACCAATCACAATCGACGGTGGCTCTGCAAAATAGTCTGGGGTAGGAATGTTTTTCAGTGAAACATTTGCAGGCCGCAAAGGCAACGCCACATCAAATATTAAATGAAGTTAACTAACAATACAGTAACGTGAGCCTCATTTTGATTATACCAGTGTTATCGCCATGTGTACTTCGCCCATAGCAATTCTGCCAATTGGTCCCAAAACGTCCCAGTTAGATAATAAATACCGTAAACATATTCTTTGTAAACCTAACCAATCATTCACCGAAAAAAAACAAGCAGGCCTGCCTTGTTGCACGATCAAAACTTTTCTTGAAGTGCTCATATTATGCTTTTTGGCTTTTTCCCTTTCCTTTATTATGTTATATATCTTTTTTGTGCACGTTATAGGTTTACAAAGTGAAAAAGCCAAAGTCCCCCCAAAGGGACTTACCATCTCCAACAGAAAACACTGTTCACAAACTGCTCCAAACAGCTCTATTGTAGTCCAGCCTTTACTTCAGAGACAAACGTGGTCACTTTGGAACACACGTTATAATGCTCGCCTAGCTGCTAGCATGGCACGCCCTCATACTCTGCTTCTGACTGGCTAGTAGTCCTTACCTAGGTACTGTCAGGGTACACCCTCATACTCTGCTTCTGACTGGCTAGTAGTCCTTACCTAGCTACTGTCAGGGCACGCCCTCATACTCTGCTTCTGACTGGCTAGCTATGGGATAGAAGTGAGATGTCTCACTCTGTAGCTAAAACAGAGAGCTCAATACACAGGGTGAAAAGAGGAGCTGCAGCAATGTGCAGTACAACAAAAATATTAAACCATGTAAACCTATTCTGATATAACCTCTAAATACATTTATGAACCTGAAAATGAGCATAATATGAGCACTTTAAAACTCGCTTTTCAGCGCATAGCTTGCTAGCTTGAAGGTTGTTGTTGTTGTTTCCCGAAGTGAACAGAGTTTGAGAACGGCAACACACGAAGAGCGGAAGGGGCCCGACGTCTGGCAGGTGAGTCACATGCTGGATGTCGGCCTTTATCCTGGAAATGTACTTCTGTTGATCCAGACTACTCTACACATAACCATCTTATGAAGGCAGACTGTGTGCTAACCTGTACTTGCAGCTGCAGCTCCTTGTCCAGCAGTGCCCTCTTCTTCAGGATCTCCGCCTTCAGCTGTTCCTTGTGCTTGTACAGCAGTGCAGTCAGCTTGGAGGCATTCTGTTTGGAGCGTTTCTGCTCAACCACCTCCTCCTTCTTTCTCTTCTTAGCTGCCTGCTTCTCGTCCTTCTCAATCTTGTCGAGGATGAACTTCATCACCTGGTTGCACACGATCATTCTGTAAACAGAGGACAGCAGGGCGCTAGAGTCATTGTTGTTCAGTTGGTGGTGCAGTTATGGGGAAGAAACTCAGTAAGCTTTTATATCAGGATACATGGAGGGAAAAGCAATCAATACCATGAACACACTTTTATTTTATGCATGAAAGATTATAAAAACAGGTTAAAGGACTATTTGACCACTTAATGTACATGTCCTGTTACTGAACATTGCAAATTCATTGTTTGTCATTTTCCGTTTTATTTTAAGTCTGTTGTTTTTCTTTTATGGGAAACTTTTTATGCTGCTGTCTTGGCCCGGACTCAACGGGAATATTTCTGGTAAAATAAAGGTTAACTAAGAACATAAATACTACTGTCATCCACAGGACATATAAGCTTTTGACATAAAGCGCCACATTTCTGTGATTATTAAGTCCCAAACCTCTGGTTCTCCTCTCGCTCAGCTGCAGCCAGGCTCTTCCTCTGTTTCAGCTGTTCTGCTGTAGCATTCTGCTTCACTACCACCTGACAACAAAAATACTTTGTTAATATTCAAAGTTTCTAGATGCTGTAAGAAAGGAATCATTGTGAATTGCTTCTTTTTTTGGAGTCACACCTGTTTTTGCATGCCATCCCCGGGGCTAACTGCCTGCAGAACCTGCTCTTTCTGTTCCCTTTTAGCCTCGTGGTGTTTCTTTTTCTTTGGTTTTTGTTGTTGTTGTTGTTGTTGTTGTTGTTGTAGTAATTGCTGTTGTTGCTGCTGTTGCTGTTGTTGTTGTTGTTGCTGCTGTTGCTGCTGTTGTTGTTGTTGCTGCTGCTGCTGCATCCTTTGGAGCTGCTCCTGGACGCTCGCTGGTGCCTGTATGGTCACCATGTTCTGGATCTGGTGGGTCTGAATTTGCCCCCCTGTCTGCTGGATCTGGATAGGCAGCTGCAGTTTGATCTGCTGGGGAACCGTGCCGCCCTGCTGCTGTGCCTGTGCCTGGATTTGGGCTTGGATCTGGGCAGCAACGTGGGGCGGCAGAGCTGAAAGAAGCTGGACAGGCTGTTGGATGCCCGGAACGGTGATGAGCTGATGCCTGATTGGAGACTGGACCTGAAGCTGAGGCTGTGCTTGAACTTGCGTTTTGTTCTGAGGCTGGAACTGGACTTGGAGCTTAGCTTGGACTTGGGGTTGGGCTTGGACCTGAAGCTGTTGCTGGACCTGGGTCTGCTGTGGCGACTGGACTTGAAACTGGGGCTGGGTTTGGACTTGAGTTTGGACCTGGGGTTGCTGCAGGGCCAGAGGTTGTGGGTGAATCGGGCTCTGTTGCTGGAACTGGACCTGAACCTGGGGATGGAGTTGGGTATGGATCTGGTTCTGTAGCGGAGTTTGGGCCTGAGACTGAACCTGGGGTGGAGATTGGACCTGAGGCTGTTGGTGAGCCTGTGGTTGGGTGTGAGCCGGTGTTTGAAATGAAGCCTGTACCTGGGGGTGGTACTGAGGCTGGACCCTTGATTGGAGCTGGGCCTGGGCCTGGGGCAAGGTTTGGTTGGGGGTTTGGGATTGAAACCGCACCTGAGGTTGATTTTGAGGCTGTAGCTGGGCTTGGGGTGGCTGCTGAGTTTGTGGCTGAAACTGAACTCGGACCTGGGGGTGGTTTTGGGCTTGTGCTTGTGCTTGAATGTGTGGCATTTGTTGGACTTGGCCAAAGGGCTGGACCTGAATCTGGGTACGGATTTGGGCTTGAAGCTGGGGTTGAAGTTGAGAATGGGCTTGGGGCTGGAGCTGAGGCTGCATAGGTCTGACAGTAGAAACAACAGAAGAGACCGGTAGTCCCATATGGACCTGCACAGCTGAGACTGGGATTTGAGTGACCTGCTGCACGGACACAACGGTGGGGGGCTGGACGTGTCCTTGAGCTTGAGGAGGAAGAGATGCTTGAGGCAGAGAGGAAACGGGTGAATGTATGGAGACTGGTGCAGGTGTCTGCGCTGGCTGAACTGGGGTCTGAGCTTGAGATGAAGCCGGAGTCCAAACCTGGGGCTGAGTGGCCCTCAGCTCTGTCAGAGCTAGAACAGAACGAGTACAGGAGAAGTAAAGAGAAGCAATAAATTAAAAAAAAAAGTCAACCATCCTATGTAGACAAAAACAGAATGCTGTTGATTTGCGTAGGGTTGGGTACCGAAACCTTTCCTAAATGACCGGTATCTACCGGAGCGAATGACGATGCAAATGTCAGTGCCTCATTTCGGTGTTACTTAAATGCTTGCTTTGCTCTCTGGCGCTCCGAAAACAAATGTTACAGTGAACAGAATCATCACTGCACGTGACGCTAGTTAACATTACACTTGGCCACAGGTAACGTTAGCCTACCGTTAGCTAGTAGCTGGCTGAAACAATTAAAAATACTGACATCTAAAACTAAGATAACTTGTCTAACGTGTGGCAGTATTTCACTGAAGAGGATTCCAACACCGAGAGGTACAACAGCCTGCAGCTAAAGACACGGAGGACACCAGCTGCACTTTGAGAAACTCAAGCTGTTGTTGTAAAGTACCCTTCCGCCATCTAGTGGTTCTTCTTTTTGTCGTTTAACAGCAATGAAATAAGTTACTGTTACAAGTAAAGTTAATATATTTTAAATAAATCATTTAAATTTGACCATACGGCTTTGGCCCGTCACCGTCGTCTTGTGCTGCTCTTCTTTTTTTTAACGTATCGGTTCAGGCACCATTTAGACCCGGCACCGTTTTAAAAGTATCATTTTAGCACCGGTATCGGAAAGAACCCAAACGCTACCCAACCCTAGACTGATAGATCGTTCGTGGGAATTGAGGTGGGTTCCTTACCTGGCACTGAAGGTGTTGTAGAGGTGGCTGTGACTGGTGTGACAACAGCATTGGCCACAGCAGCATGAAGGGGAACCGGGGCTGTAGCCTGGATTTGGGTTAGAGCTTTGGCTGGGGACGGGACAGCAATTTGGGTGGACACAACAGCTATGACAGGAGCAGAGACGGGGGCAAGGGCAGGGGTTGGAACTTGGACAGGTGAGGGAAGAGAGGCAGAAGCAGGCATTTGGGCTGAGTTAGTAGTGGCTGCTGTAGCAGCAACTTGGGCAGCCACCTTGACTGAGACAGGGGCTAAAGCAGGGGCGGGGCTGAAGGCGTGTGTCTGGACCTGGGCTTGAGGTGCAACTTGTCCCAGGACAGGAATCGACACAGCAGTTTGGGTTTGTGTAGGAAATGAGCCAGGGGTAGGGGTGGAGACTTGGGTTGGCACGATGGCTGGGACTTGGTTTTGTGCAGGGGTTGAGGCTGTAGCAAAGACTTGTGTCTGAGACATAGCTGGGCCTGCATTTTGTGCTGGGGAAGGGACAGATCTTGCCACTTGGGGTTGTGCAGGGACAGAGGCTGGTGTGGAGGATAAAACCTGTGTGGAGGCCTGGGCTGCAACGTGTGGCAGGGCAGGAACAGGAGTGGATATTTGAGATTGTGCAGGTACTGATAACGGGGTCGCGGCTGGAACTTGGGTCTGCACAGGAACTGTGGGGGCCAAACTTGGCATTTGTGTAGGGGCAGGTACAGGGGCTGTCATTATGGTTTGGCCTCGGGATGAGGGGGTCGTCTGGACTTGCGCAGGGGCTCTGGCTTGAGTTGGAGTTGACATTTGGGTTTGAGGGGTCTGAGGGGGTGCTGAAGTTGGAGCTGATGTGGATGGGGGCATGGGAGTGAAGAGGAAGCGCTGGACCTGGCCGTTGGGCATGGCTGCCTGCATTAGCTGCTGCCCAGGACCAGGGATGACTGTTACACCCTGTGGGATGATTTGCAGCTGTCCCTGAGTCTGACCCTGACCCTGGATCACCACCGTCAGACCTGGGTTTCCACCCTGTAGCATTGTAGACAAAAGGAGTCTTGCCTTCAGCCAACAGTGATAGAATTCTCTTTTTATACATCACCATTCAAAACAAAGTTATGAGGTACTTTACAAGAGCAAGTAAACACTAAAACATTTGAAAGACTTTCTCTGCAGGAGAAAAGAAAAGAAATGTGCCCTCACCTGAGCACCCTGCGTTAGCTGCATGAGCTGTGCCATAGTGAGTTTAACTTGACCCTGCTGTGGTCTGGTGGTCTGGGAGGAAGCTGCAGGTGACTGTCCAGGTGCTGCGGTGGCTGCATGAGGTGATGGCGCAGCACCTGCTGCTCTCTGAGCTGCAGTCGTCTGTACAGGTGTAGAACCGGGACCAGTCTGCGTCACAGTCGGCTGAGGTTGGCCTGGAGGGGATGAGGAGAGAGTGGGAATGTTTTTATTCTTATTTGTAAAACCCAGTTCAGACCAAAGATTCATGACGAGACGGGTTGAAACTTGCAACTAGTTGCAACACGCTGGTCTGCAACATTATAAAACCTGCCATTTCACACTAATGCAACGAGACGGTGTATCATCTCCACAGCAATGACTCTCTGTACTTCCGTGCCAACTTCCGACCTTCAGGCTTTTTGTCGCTGGGTATATCATTTTTGCATCTAAATATGAATGTGGATAATGTTGCAGTTAGAGATACTTGCTACAGTTGCATTTCTAGTGATGAGTCGGAGAAAACAATGTTTTATTATGTGACCCATGCTTTGTTCTATCGCTGCTCTCTCTCTTTTCAGCACCCTCTAGCTCGCTCGACCATATTACCGTGTTTGCAGGCGGTCGTTGAGCCTCCGTCTCAAACTCTGCCCTTTCGACCAGTTGACAGTTTGTATAGAAAATAAAATAGATTATGGATCATTTTATTTCTATAGTTTGTAGCTGCCTTTACAAGCTGACTTTGCTATAGGCTGCTGAAACAGGTGACGTCCCTTGCGCTCTAAAACCAGCCTCTGGCGACTTGACAAGCTGAGTCGCAGGTGACACCATCAGCCGGCTTGAGTCGAGCTGAGACGGGCCGGTTCAGAACACCACAACGTTTCCCTGCAACGTTCTAAAACGGTTTTGTCTCATCTTGAATCTTTGGTCTGAACTGGGCTTAAAATGTGAGCCACAAAAGCTGAAGACATTTATTTATGTAAAGAAATGATGAGTTAGACAGAACACCTTGTTGAGCCACTGCTGGACTTCTGCCTGCTGCTGTGCCCACAGAGGTAGACGGGGTCGCTGACTGGCTCGTCGTCGTGCCAGGCTGTGTTTGGCCTCCCGCTGTGATGGCCTGGAACACAAAACCAAAAGTAAAATCCTCAATCAATGTGCTTAATATTTTACTGGCTTCAAGTTAACACTGAAAAGGACAGGGTGAAGGACTAAAGACCTGTTGCTGGGTAGTTGAGGAGGTGGTGGCTCTGAGGTTGATGTTGCCAGTCGTAGGATGTAGCGTGCTGTATGTCCTAAGGTTCGCAGGGGGCCCAGAGGGAAAAATGCCCACGACTTTCTGCTGGACTATACCTGTTGACAAGCACGATTACGTGAGGAAAGAAGCAGATATCCATTGGGTGCATGCAGCGAAACAGGTCAAGGGTGCACAGCAGCAGCGAGACATGCACTGTGTGTGGGGAAGATCTATAAAGCAATTAAAAAAGCTTCAGTTCATGAGACCACTGTTACACAACTCAAGAGAAAAGCTCAGAAAAAAAACTGCATTCTTTTGGCCATAAAAAGCTAAAAAAAACTAAAATCTGGTTGCATCATCCATGCTCAGTGCCAACAGATTTCGCCGGTCACAGGACACTCTTCCATCCATTTAGGCAATTGTAAGCAGCGGAAATGGATGACACTCGTGCTCCCTACCTCCTTGAGCGGTGGGCATGTTGAGCGTGACAATCTTGCTGTTAGCGGGGAGCGGGAGTTTGGCGGCGAGGACCTGGCCAGCCACAGTCACTGGGCTGCCAGCAATCTGGAAGGTTTGCTCTGAGGTGGCGATACTGCTAGCCACGGTGGCCACCGAGCCAATGGAGGCTGCAAGACACACCATGCACCACCTGCAGTCACGCATACCCACAAGGGCCACCGCGATAGCCAGTCTACGGCTGTGGTGTCCACTGGAAGGTTTGAGTCAACAATAATGGGGCTGACATTTTTAAAATCTTGGGATTAATGCTTTAGCCATTAGCCGTTTTTTTGAAACTTATTTACTTTTCAGTTACTACTACACTGAACAAAATCCACAACAGAACGCGCCAGAAGAGCCGGCAGCTAAAAGCTGCGGCTAATTCAAGTTCATGTTTATGTAGCTAGCTAGAGCATTGAATCACAGTATGTCATCTCAAAAGGCCTTTACAAAGAAAACAGGACAGTCATTAACATCTAACTGCCGCTCTATAACAGCATCGGCATGAAATGAATGACTAATACTAGTGCAGGTTACTGTGCGATGCCGGTGCATATGCTTGTGCTCGTCTGATGGGAGAGGCTGGACAGAGAGGGGAGAGGGAGAGCTGCAGGAGGAGGAGGTCTCACTCTACTTCAAATTCTGCTGGGTTTTTTTTGCATTCTGCCTCCCCCAGCTTTAAGCTGGCTGATGAGTCAAAAAGCAGTAACTCTACCATCCTACAAGTCCAACGTATCCCATAAAAAAAAAAAAAAAGAACCCGCATCTCCAAGGCACATAGTGATCAATACAAGGCCAAAATGCAACTTGCCATGTGTTTAAATTCTGCTGATAAACAGGCTATCCTGTATCCTTTTAGGATATGAAAGGACCCAAATTGAAAACAGTTTTAACAGGATAAAAAGTGGACACCACAAGCCACAACGCCAATCACATATACCAACAAAAAATTACGTGGAAATTCATGCCAATGAGTGACTTCTGACAAACTGATATAACTGTCAGAGAACAATAAAAAGGAGGGGAAACAAAAAGCAGTATCTTCTGACAAAGTAGTTTTGTCTGCCTGCCTGCCACTAACAGAAGATGATGGATGAGAAGGCGCACAACTCTACACCATTCTACGTACGATTTCTGATGGGATTAAGGTTCATTGAAATGATCTGTGTCTTTCCATCTGGCTTACCTGAGCTGTTGTTGGTCTGACCCTGCTTGACCCAAGAAGCAAAAGATTGATGAAAGTTTTTGTCCTGCTGGAAGGGAACAGGAGAGCCCAGTTTGGAGGCCAGGACCATCTTAGTTCCAGATGTGACCTGACCTGTCCTCTGGCCCATGGACGCTGGGGTGCTGGGAGAACTGGGAGTGCTGGCTGAGGTGGTGGTGGTGGTGGTGGTTGTGGGAGTGGTGGCAGGTGTACCCGGTCTCTGCTCCAGACGTTTCTGTAACAATAATAGTACAAAATCTTCAGAATCAGAATACTAATTGCTAAGTTGCCGTTGCTCGCAGTCCGATTTAAGGTATAAAAAAACAAAGAAAAGGGAAAAAAAAAGAAGAAAATAGTCAAAAAAAATGTATAAAGTATCATAGCTAAAGTGCAAGAAATAGGAATTAAAGTAAAGTAAGATCAGGTTAAATGTTGCCAAAACAATGGATTGTACAAATGCTTCTGGAGTACAATGTGAACATAAATTTAAAAAATGTTAAACCACAAAATAATATAACACACCTGTATGTGTGTGTGTGTGTGTGTGTGTGTGTGTGTGTGTGTGTTCAGCGTTCCCACCTGCTGAGCAGCCAGTCTGGCCTGTTTTAGCTGACTCTCCAAATGGGCCTTGACATCCTCGGCCGTCCTAAGACTACTGCCAGTCTTGGAGGAATCGATACCCTGGGACTTCTCCCTCTCCACTCTGTAATATCCAGGAAAAAGGCGACAGTCGGGTGAATCAGTGCTCTAACAGAATATTTCAGTGTTCCCCGAAACAATAATTTTTGGGGCCACAGGCCAGAGGAGGCTAGCTGTGCGTTTCTCACCGTTCTGCAAAGGCCCTGATCTCCCACAGCTCCAGGTCCTCTTCAGGCACCCATGTCTCCACAGCTACAGGCCCAGTCAGCTTGGCTGGCTCATGCTTCTTGGGCCTCAAGGCGCTTGAGCGCAGGCCTTTCCTCTGTGGAGTGGGGGTTTCTACTCAGAAAGAGAAACAAATTTAAGATTTACATAAAATAAAAGTAAACTCTTCCGGCAATCAACCTGGGTCATTCTTTTAATTTGCTATTGCTATTGCTGTGTGTGTGTGTGTGTGTGTGTGTGTTCTATTTCGTTTCTACTGACCGCCAGAGGCGGTCTTTCAGCACCGCCTCTGGCGGTCATCCGAAACTCATAGAACCGCGGTTACATTCGTAACCATCGTTTCTGCTGTTTAGCTTTTACCTTTGGGAGTGTCTCTGTTTCCGAGGGGACAGATGATCTTCCTGATGCAGTATTCTGAGCGGATGCCGTAAGGCCCCACGTCTCTTCGTTTTATGATCTCTGTTGTGGTGACGTCTGTGTCCGTGGTTTCTGTGGCAAGAAGAAAACGTATCAGCACATTATTTAAAATGGAAACATGTAATAGTTCTAATACTGTCACTACCCGATGTGAGTCGAGTGCAGATGTGAGCTGCGCATGCTCAGATTTAAAACGGTTTACGGCATAACGCCAAGGGATCTGGCAAACGTTTTAGCTATCTATGATTGTTTGGTTGCTAACGTTAGCTCAAAACGGCATTCAAGTGACAGCCTTTGTTGTGTCTGATTGCTAACTTGTAGCCAGCCGTGAACGAACTTCGTTATGTAGGTCCATTTTTATTGTATTGACATTACAGAAGTCTCTCGTTAGCATCTTGTAGGCTACTTCAGCCTCTAATCTAGAACTGACATCAGGGATCATGCCGTGAAAATGTGATGCCTTACACTAAATAATAAATTACTGCTATGTAATGTACCTATCTCATTATTCTGTGTCATTATTCTATATAACAGCGAAACAGATCTGCGTGAAATCTGGTCATTGGGCATGCGCAACTCACATCTTCACTCGACTCACATCGGGTAGTGACAAATACTACAAGCATTCCAGCACTGGAAGGTGGAGACACCAAGGTTTTGTTGGCAGAAACAGAAGAGATAACATTAGTAGGGCTGCAACTAACAATTATTTTCATTGTTGATTAATCTGCTGATTATTTCCTCTATTTAATCGATTGTCAAAATAATTGCTGATTAATTTAAAAGTTGACCACTAATCGATCAATTGATTTATCTTTGCAGCTCTAAACATAAGTTGAACTAAAATACAAACTAATGTAAGAAGGCGTCCTCTAAAGAACACAGAGAAGATGCCCAAAGGAAGTAAAAAAAAGATCACTAAAAGGCAAAGAAGTCGGTGTGCAGCACGTTCTCACCTTTCCGTGTAGTTCCTACAGCAGCAGAGGGCTTAACAGCCATGTCATCCCACCTCAGGCAGGCCCACAGCAGCCTCAGCATCAGGCTGACCCCAGCCAGCGACCTCACAGTCTGGAGACGGTACCTGAAAGGGACACAGCCATAAAAATAACAAAAATATGAGTTCTTCTATCTTGGTGATGTAATATTGTGCTCATGACACAAATAAAAGGTCTTTACACACAGGGGACTTTTTTTGTGTCCGATTAATTCGCAATTTAGAGGTTATATCAGAATAGGTTTACATGGTTTAATTTTCAAAAAACACCATATTTTTGTTGTACTGCACATTGCTGCAGCTCCTCTTTTCACCCTGTGTGTTGAGCTCTCTGTTTTAGCTACAGAGTGAGACATCTCACTTCTGTACCATCTTTGTTGGGAGTCGCACATGCTCAGTAGCTAGGTAAGAACTACTAGCCAGTCAGAAGCAGAGTATGAGGGCGTGCCCTGACAGTACCTAGGTAAGGACTACTAGCCAGTCAGAAGCAGAGTATGAGGGCGTGCCCTGACAGTAGCTAGGTAAGGACTACTAGCCAGTCAGAAGCAGAGTATGAGGGCGTGCCATGCTAGCAGCTAGGCGAGCATTATAACGTGTGTTCCAAAGTGACCATGTTTGTCTCTGAAGTAAAGGCTGGACTACAATAGAGCTGTTTGGAGCAGTTTGTGAACAGTGTTTTCTGTTGGAGATGGTAAGTCCCTTTGGGGTGGACTTTGGGCTTTTTCACTTTGTAAACCTACAACGTGCACAAAAAAGGAAAGGGAAAAAGCCAAAAAGCATAATATGAACATTTTAGGTATACCAAACAATGTGTAAAAAGATCTCAATGTGTTACCAACCTCCATGTGATACCAAAAGTGGGCCGAGGTGAAGGGTAGGGCCATATGTCCAGGGCGGGCTTGGCATTGTAGTTGAAGATGGGCACCTCTCTGATGCCTGCTCTCCTCGCCATTCTCTTCAGGTCATCATTTGGCAGGATAAAGATGCTCTTCTTGCTGCTCTTGGTGACAAACTTGCGGTAGGACGGCAGGGCTGTCCCTGAGCGTGCCTTCTTGGATTTGAGGAACCTGAGAAGGCTGACACGGTCTTTGGTGGAATACTCTTTGCTAATTGTCATGGAGCTGGTTGAAGTGCCCGTCTTGGCGTCGGTGACTGGAAGTTTAGTCTTCTGAGGGACAACTGCCCTGGAGCTGGGCTGAGCGGTGGCGGTGGTGATAGAGGAGACTGTGTTACCTGCTGCTTGAGACGTCACATCTGACTTACTGATGTTGCTGGGCAGGTCAGCTGTTGGGGCGTTTTGAGGCTCTGTGGTGGTGGTGGTGGTGGTGTTAGTGGTGATGGAGGTCTTCAAACCTTCGCTACTGCCGTCATTATTGGTACTATTACTGTTCAGGCAAGAAGGGCTAGAGGATGGAAGCTTAGCAGGTCCGGTCCCCTCACTGGCCACGGCCACATCCACGTTCTTATTGAGAGAGTCTCCTTTCTCTGCCACATGGTTCTCTAATTTTGGGACTTTTAGGGGAGGTGGGTGACATATGTCAGACACATCATTCTGCGAGAGGTTTCCATTCATCAGAGACTTGACAGGCTCTTTCTGAGGCTCTTTGATATCGCCTGGGACTTGACTGGCTGGGTCTGAGTTGCTGTTTGAGTCTGCAGGGTTTTCCCCAGCTTTCCCATTCACCTGCACTGGACTGGTCTTGCTTTGGTCTACCTCCGTGCTTTGTCCAGTGCCTTGCTCAATTTCCTCGTACCCACGTTTCTTAGCATTCTCTCCCACTCGAGCCACCTCTGGCTTCTGTGTTTTTTCTTTGCCTTCCATTGCATCTGATATACAATTGTTTTTACTGTTGGGCTCAGTGCTTGATAAGGGTTCTCCATTCACTTCTTTGTGAGCTAAGTCCTCCCCGCAGTTCCCCTGCACAGCATTTACCTCTGTCTGTTTGCTGTGGTTAGGTGCTGTGGCTTCTGAGTTGACATCCATGTCTGCCTTTATCTTCATCTGCTCCTGCCCAAAGTCAAGCTTTTTAACTACGTGGTCTTTCACTTGAAGGCCCTCCTCCTTCTCTTCTTTTACACACAGGGTCGCAGCAGGCTGCTGTTTGCCTAATGTGGATCCTTCAGTCTTAACTCCGGCTGTAGGCTTTGTGGCAGCCATTTTGGACAGCAGTGCCGCCTGTCTCATTCGCTCTAGCCTCTGCTTCTCCTCCAAGGTGAACTGTTTGACCCGTCGCTCCAAAAGCCCATCTAGTTTGGAGGGCTTTACCTTCTTCTTATAAGCTGTCCGCAGCTGGAAACCCTCGCTGACGTTCACAACATCATAGTAGGGCTTTGATGCAGTGGTCTCCTCCTTCTTGGGTTGTTCTACTTTCTGAATTGGTTCGTCCCTCGCAGGCTGCACAGAAGGCGGGGAAGAGCCTTTGTTTTCAGCTTTATCTGTAAGAAAGAGTCAGAGAGGTCAGTAGATGGGAAACATATATTTGTCCTGAAATAGTACCAAGGGAACTCCAGTAGATAAAAGGAGAGAAAATTTAATTTCAAACATTTACCCGTCTCTCCGCTTGAAGTAGTGGTTTCTGAGTCAACCTCCATTTTTTCCTCTTCGCTCTTCTCTTCTGCATTCTTTTCCGGCTCATCCTCCGTGGGTTTTTCTTCCACTTGGGAGGTCTGAGGTTTACAGTCCTCCTCAGATGACGCAGTGATGGATGCTTGTACATTGTCCTTGTTCAATGTGTTTTGAGTTGTCTGCTTCTCAGTTTCCATACACTTTTTCTGCTTATTAGTGCAAGCTGTTGCATTTTCCTTCTTCATTTTAGCTATGAAAACAGCATAAAAAAATCATAATATGAGCCAAGATTATCAGCAGCAGGAGAATATATTGAAGAAATATTGCCAGTTTGGATCTTACCCTCCAGTTCTTTGCGGTAGTTCACGTTTGTGTTCCCTGGTAGCTTTGGGACAAACCGCGGCACATGAGTCTTACTGACCCAGCTCCAGCCACCATACCCGGTCACTCTGTACTCCTCCCCCTTCTGCTTCCACACCTTGAAAGAAAAAAACACACAAGAACCACAATAATTTCAGAGAATGTAGCAATATTAAGATATTTCCAACCAGGACTACTTGTACCTCAGATGGTACTTTTTCAGTTGTCAGGAGGTACGTGGAGAGATTGCAGATTAGCTCAACTAAATGTGTGTGAAAACTAGTTTTCAGAGTGGTCTAAAAAGTTCGATGAAAGTAATGATTGAATGGCTAAAACAGCTGAAACGGTTAGCTAAAAGTAAAAAGTAGTGGATAAACAGCTGAAACTGTTAGCTAAAAGTAATGATTAACTAGCTAAAACTGTTAGCTAAAAGTAACGAATAAACAGCTGAAATTGTTAGCTAAAAGTACCGAACAGCTAAAATTGTTAGCTAAAAGTAACGAATAAACAGCTGAAATTGTTAGCTAAAAGTAATGGATAAACAGCTGAAACTGTTAGCTAAAAGTAATGATTAACTAGCTAAAACTGTTAGCTAAAAGTAACGAATAAACAGCTGAAATTGTTAGCTAAAAGTAATGGATAAACAGCTGAAACTGTTAGCTAACAGTAATGATTAACTAGCTAAAATTGTTAGCTAAAAGTAATGATTAAATAGCTGAAATTGTTAGCTAAAAGTAATGAATAAACAGTTGAAATAGTTAGCTAAAAGTAATGGATAGTTACATCTGACAAAAAAAGGCTGAGAAGCACTGCTCTCGATCAGTATACGTGATGTTAAACCTCCTCTGTGGCCACAGGAGGAGCTAGGTGACAGCTGAAAGACGCTGTTGTTTTACCTGGTGCTTGATGGGGATGGTGTACTTCACCCAAGTGGCCTGTTGCAGTGTCTCCTCATCCTCCAGTTTCTTCTCGCGCTTTTTCACCTTCTCTTTATCCTCCCGCTCCATGGAGGTCATGCGATGGAGCCTGAAGCAAGAAGGTACAGTTTTTAACCAAGATGTAAAGGTGCATGGGCAGTATGAAAATAGAAAAGTTATTACTGCGCGTGCTCCTTGTTTGATCAACAATAGTGTACTCCAAACAGGTTGAAGAAATCCCTGGAGTAGTGACACAGATGAGGAGTAGCTTGAGTCCTGTTAAACGTTCAGTATACTCACCATTCCCGACCTGCCGCGCGACTGTGTGACGTCATGGGAGCGCTCTAACTATTTATACTCGCGCGTGGTGGTCGCGACACTAGTTACAGTCTTCTCCTGAACAGAGGTGAGGAAACTGGACTGGAGGAACTGAGGAAAGGCTACCGACTTTGCTATTTCTACAGACTAGAAGAAGAAGAAAAAGGTAAACAATGGCAGAACTGGCAGCAGCATTGACGTCAATGTCAACAGTGGCTAAGATGATATTGGAGTCAATGGATGAGGAAGAACAGCTGCTTTTGAGCCTGCTTGCTAAGAAACGAAGAAAAAAAAGGTGGAATGTTCGTCCTTTGAATAACGCCAGACATAAATATGGTGAGTTCAATAGCCTTGTGAAACAAATGAGGATGATAGACGAAGAGAAGCACTTTGAATACTTCAGAATGTCTGCAACGATTCGATAACCTACTTCGTCGGATCAAGTCTTTCATTCACCATAAAAGAACTCATCTTAACCCAGTAAGTTTACAAGAGAGACTTGCAGTCACTCTGAGAGTCCTGGCTTTCGGTTGCCCTCGAACACGTCCATGATTTCTGTTTCTGCTTTGTCGTGCGCCGGTGAAAGAAATAGAGTGGTGCGCGACCTCTGGTCACTTTAAATCCTGGAGATCTACGTCATTTTGACGTCACAGGTCGGGAACGGCGACTGTAAAAAGGCCTTTAAGCTTTTGGAAAGCACACTACATGTTAATGTGCTTTTAGTGTGTGTAGCCAACAGTTGTTTACCTTGTGTGTCCAAGAGAATCTTTCCATACAGGCAGCATGACCACTGGTTTGATGGCACACTCCAGTATGGCCAAGGCCAATGCAAACTCCCTGGCCTTGCTGCACATCTGCACTGCTTTGTTCCAGTTGGTCCTAGAAAAAAAAAAACAACACAGAGACAAATTGTATAAAACAAAATATAACACAGCACAACTGACTATTCCTTTAACCACCCCATGGCTAGAGGAACTTCATGCCAGACCGTTTGGTGGCTAAATCAATATGGATCTCCCACCACACTGGGACAGAAACTTTGATACAAACTTGAAATAAATGTCGGAAAGTTGTTCTGATACCGATTGGAAATGGCTCCGATACTGCCTAAAATGCTGCTATCTGTATTGGTGAATTAAGCCTGAAAAAAATCAACTTCAAAAGTAGTTTATTAATGGGGGGGGGGGGGTTCCATTATGACTGTCAAACTACACAATAAAAGAAAGTTCTATGGCATTCATTCTCTGTATCTATTTGTTCATGTTTTACAAAGCGTTTAAACTGAGCCAGGCCATAAAACAATAGTAGCAATCATATCACATCCATACAGGGATAGTAGTATACAGCTGGTAAAAAAATATACATTATATGGTATCAGATTGTTACTCGGTATCGGCCGAAACGCAAGTTCAGGTATCGAAATCAATATCGGAAAGAAAAAAATAGTATCGGACATCTCTAATAAATGTAAAAATAGCCTGTCTTATGCAGTTATTAACACTTTGTAAGTCACCAAGACATTTTGTATCAATCCCTGCCTACCAGCGTAAAGAGTCAAACACCAGTGACTTTCACATCAGCTGGATCAGAGTTGTACCTGTGCGACGCCCAGTTAGGATGCATAAATGGTCCAGGGACATTGGTCTCCAACTGGATGATGGTGAGACGCAGGGTGGAGACAGTCAGGCTCCGCGAACCGTAGATGGAGCCGTTCCATTTGAACTCCGACGCGGTGGTCAGGCTGAACTTGTGGGAGAGGTGGCGCCTCTTGTCGTGGTCCTCCCGGTGCTGATGTTTGTTTAGGGCCAGGACATTGGTGCTGTACTGGTTGTGGTAGACCCTGTATTTGCCCTCCTGACCCAGTTTGAACAAGTTGTTCAAATTCACCATCAGGTCCCTTTTCAAGAAGCTGAGACGCGAAGATTCCCCATCAGAGTGTACAGGAGACGACTGAAACATGAGAGAGAACATTACATTCAACTACGAGACATAAAAATAGAAGCTGCTTTTTCAGGGCGTTCAACTTGTGGCTTTAAAACTTGAGATTGGAAAGATTTTGACACAATACCTTTCTGAGTACATACTGTACATGGGAGAACATTTCTCTACACAGCCTTCTTTCTTCATTTTATTAATAATTAGGTGTAGTCAATGCAGTGTTTATGCTAACAAAGAACTTTATTAACTAAAAAAAATACAGGATCCTTGATGCTGGATACAACTTAGTCAGTACTGAATTTTTTAACCAAAGTCCTCACTTTTTTTCCATTTCAAAACAGATTTCCTTAAGATTTCTTATGAATTAAAATAACTTTTGTGATTGGAAAAACCCCGCCTCACCTCTTTGCTGCCTCTCGACGTCTGGTTTTTCGATTCCTGTCCTGCTGGTCTCCCGCTATCGGCCTTGGCCTTGTTGTTGTACTCGTCTGTCATTCAGAAAGCAGATGACACAAATTCAGCATTGATTCCAAACAGACACACCGAGAGACAATTAAACACTGGCTTTGGAATCGGTCAGTTGTGTTAATCTACTTTTCGAGCCCTAACGAGCCTCAGTCACGTTTACCTGTCCCATCCTGGCTGGTAAAAGAGGACCGCGAGGACCGATCCGCCAGGTCAGGCTGCTCTGGTTTCCTGAGGACAGAAACCTGGCTGCTGCCACCGCTCGCCTCTGGTTGAGAGGACTGCTGCTGTGACTGATCTTGGGAGTCGTCAGGGTGCTTGTCTTCACTGCTAGACTCGTTTTTCACATCCTTATCTACAAAGTAAAAATGTTCGGACAAGCGTAAAGCAAGTATTAGGGATGCAAGGAGTGAATCTAAATGACATCAATTACAAGCAACAGGCTTTTAGCAAAGACGGCAGCGGTGTAAAAAATAAATAAAAATTACACTGGTAGTGGAAAAAATGCAACCTCTCGAATTGGGAAATTGTCAATATAGCTCGGCCAGATCTTGTTCAATGTAGTCTCGCTCTCCCAGACCCTCCTCCACAGCGCTGTGGAGGAGGGTCTGGCTACACCACACAGTATTCTGGGATGGGAGAACAATGTGCTCTGGTTTCTTGGCATTTCTTTAAATCAATCACAATCGTCTTGGGCGGCGCTAGGCGCCGGACAGAGCCACAGTGCCGCTGAAAAATAGCCTAGGTAGGAAACTTGTTTTGGTGGAACACGTGTACGTTTAAAGGTTGTTTTAGTCGTGCAACAAAAAACTCAGATTGGACAGATAGTCTAGCTAGCTGTCTGGATTTACCCTGCAGAGATCTGAGGAGCAGTTAACCATAGTCCTCACAAATCCACCGGAGGTTAGAACGCCAACACAAAGAAAGAGGAAGGTAACAGACATCCGGCTGAAAAGAGGGCCATCCGCCAGAATTACCGGCCGCACCGGAGCAATCCTGGAAGTGGAACGTCGTGGATATAGACTAGTTCAATGCAACACCAGGTCTCAAGACCTGACATTTTGCATATGACCAACCAACTGCACAAAAAAAAAAGTCTTTAGTGAGAGTCCTTAGTGAAACCATTAAGTGCTTCATCAGCCCGGTTAGGCCTCTAAAACCAAACCCATCTTGGACAGGAAAGGCAACACAAATCCAAAACAAGCTGTGCACTTGCTGCAGAGCCAATTCAAGACAACAGCTCTGTCTTTGAGTTGTTAGGGGAGACAGTCCTGCATATATATGCAGCTCTTTGTTGATGAGGTAGCAGGTGGGGCTTCCAGGCAGAGGGCCTTTTGTCTGAGCAACAGGAACCCACACAAATGCCCATAAATTGGAATGAGAATAAGGAGCCGGTTGTGACAGATGTGGCGTGCTAGCTGCTGCCAGAGATGCCGTCTACCACGGTGCCAAAAGCGTGCTTTTCAAAGACCGCAACACAAGACAAGAAATGAATGCACCAAAAAATAAATGGAACATTTAGCTTTAGTTTCATGTTTAAGAGTAGGTGGGTCAGGACAAGACGAATGGCAGAAAACGGCCCGCGCCAGCTTCAGGTCTCTCAAGAACAATTAAATGAAAGGAAAAAATACCTTCTCGCAGTCTAATTTCATGTTTTCTGAAGATATGGAAGAGACGCTGTGAAGGGGAACCTAAAAGGATCAGGCTATTTCTGGTTACTCAACTGTTGCATGTGTGATGAGAGTTACAATGTTTTGGTTGAGCTACCCAAAGAAAGAAGAACTTATTGGCCAACACAGCTATGAGTCTTTTGTCTGAAATGTTATTTTTGTCCAGGTTAAACACAGAGACCCACAAAGGCGTTTTTCACAGTGCATGCCATCCATGGAGGCTGAAGACATCATACATTCAGCTGAGGAAACAATTCTCCGCTAGAGAATATGTAACATAAGAAGGAGACACACAGTAGCTTGTTCAAAGCCATGTAAAACCAAAGCCAAAGCAGCCGGCCAACACAATAAACAAACTGTCTGAACAAAAGCAAACAGAGACCAGTAATACAGAATTTGTGACTGGCATAGCGAAATGTGATGCTAGAGCCCCAGGGGAACGGCCACGCTGGTTTGTCAGGCAGAATGTTGGACAGATCTCTAAAGCTTGCAGATATGACAGAGGTATGAGAAAAGGAAAACAAGTTCAATGCACTGGAACACCTACATCACCTCAATATAATGCCAGGCTTGCCAGAGATGGTGTACACTGCATTCATTACAGCCTCCTCAAATATTTCATTATAATTCATCAAAAAAAAAAAAAAATCTTGGAATGCCTCATCAAGCCCAATTAGAAAAAAACAATGTCCCGAAAAAACTGTCATTAATTTCTTTTTTTTGACACATGATTTAGTTTTCTGTCCCGACTATAAAATTATAAATGTATAGAGACTAAAACAACAAATCAGTGTAGCCACCGCCTTACACCCAACATTTGATATGTGTATTCCTTCATCCCTTCTGCCATTAGGCTCTTAAATGTTGCTAATGGAAGCAACCTTGCCGCTCTTCTTGCCTCCATTACCCGTTTTGTTGCCCTTTTGGGATAAATAAAGTTGTTTGAATTGAGCCGGGCGAAGAGGGCGGGCTATGGTTAGTAGCAACCAGCACAGACAGGCTGAACTCAAATAGAAAAAGGTAATATCAGCTTTTTACTTTGTTTTTACTACGTTTTATCAGTATTATTATTATTATTATTATTATTATTATATGTTGTATTTTAATTGATCCAACTGCCCATGTTGGGACAAATAAAGTCCTACTTCACAAGCAGACGGATGCAGATGGATGTGCGGCAATGGAGGGTGAGTTGAACAGCTAGAGATGCGGCTGATAGATAGCTGGACTCCGGAGCGAAACAACAGGGTCCATATTTGACTCCGAGTACCTGTCCTTTCCTGCTTTGCCAACGGAGGGGACTCCCCACTCTCCTGGCCCGCAGAGTGAGCAGGCTGCGTTTCCTTGTTAGGTTCGAGGGAGTCCGTTTTAGGCGCAGCTGCGTCCTGGGTGGTAGAGCCGGCGTTAGGGTCAGACTCGCAGCTCTCCTCTGCAGCAGGGGGAGCCGTGGCTGCTGTGGTATGACATACACACACAGGGCAAACAGCACCAGCGGAGACATCATATTATTTAGCAGAAAGTCAGGTACAGGTAAAGGTCTTGATGCTGCCGCGGAGCAACCACGGACACAGTTTCACCATGCAATTCAAGAAAAGTAAACCTGCTGCTATCAGCACTATTGAGTCTTCTGTTAAGGTCTTGCTTTAGGAGAAATGGCATGTAGAGAATGACAGAATACTGTACATTAGGGCTGCACAATATATCGTTTTTTTATTGTCATCGCGATATCAACTGGTGCAATAATCACCTCACGAAAGGCTCTGACATTAGAGATGTTCCAATACCGATACCAGTATCGGTATTGTCTCTGATACTGCCTAAAATGCTGGCATCGGTATGTACTGGAGTTTATGCACCGTTCCAATACCACATGATACAGCCCTAAAGAAAATCTACGTCAAAGCAGTTTATTTATGTTCTTTTTCCGTTATAACTGACTGTCAAACTGCAGAATAAAAGAAAGTTCTGTGGCATTCATTTTTCACAAAGACTTTAACCTGAGCCAGACTGACAACAAAGATAGAAATCATATCACATCCATACAGGGATAGTAGTATACAGCTGTTAAAACATAATAAAATATATGACATACTGGTATCGGATCAGTACTCGGTATCGGCCGACACGCAAGTTGAGGTATCGGAATCGGTATCGGGAAGCAAAAAAATGGTATCAGACCATCTCTATGTGACATATCGCGATAGACACTAAGAGATTTTTGGAGTTTGTTGAAAGAAAATATCAGTAAACTGCACTTTAAAATACAACTGTCATTGTTTTTTTAGTGGGTGCCTTTTATATTCAATTCAATGTTCAATTTGTTCAATACAATAACATTGAAAATGATTTCCTTTCATTCGTTTAACATTTTTACGAGCAATTTGTTGTATTTCAGCAGAATACTGAAAGCAGCAGAAGTGAGTCCACTTCAATATCCGTTTATCCCAAGTAACATACTTATGGTGATATTCAAAGTTATTGCATATCCCATACTTTCCTCATATCGTACTGTATATGAAGCTGACTTTTACCTTGGCAACCAGCATCTTCCTTGGCCTCTTTGCGCTCTCCGTTGTCGAGCTGCGAGGTGAGCTCGGGGGGGTCCTCCGCTGTCTTAACAGAGCCGGTTTCTGCTTCCTGCTTCACGTTCTCTTCCCGCCTTTTTGCTTCCTGTGCCTCCCGCTTCACCTTCATGCGCTCCGTGATCACATCTGAAAGCCAGAGGAAACCAATCCAGTCCATACTCAGAACTTCTCGGGGAAAAAACATTTAAATATTGTAAATTACATAAAACACTCCTCATTCCTTACATTTGCATATCACGATCATTTGCTCCAATTAAATCATTAGGGCTGCAACTAATACATTTTTTTTTAAATCTGCCAAAAAACATGTAATCCTTTTGTCTATAAAACGGCAAAAAATTGTTTAAAATTGCCTACTATAATTTCCCAGAACCCAATGCAACTTCTTCAAATACCGTGTTTTACCATCAGTCCAAAACCCATAGGTGTTCAGTTTACTACTACATTTTTAAAAAGGCAGAACATCCTCACATTTGAGAACCTTTTGATGGGTGTTTTTTTATTTATTTTTTTATTTAAAGTGCTCATATTATGCTTTTTGGCTTTTTCCCCCTTTCCTTTATTGTGTTATATATCTTTTTTGTGCATGTTATATGTTCACAAAGTGAAAAAGCCCAAAGTCCACCCCAAAGGGACTTACCATCTCCAACAGAAAACACTGTTCACAAACTGCTCCAAACAGCTCTATTGTAGTCCAGCCTTTACTTCAGAGACAAACGTGGTCACTTTGGAACACACGTTATAATGCTCACCTAGCTGCTAGCATGGCACGCCCTCATACTCTGCTTCTGACTGGCTAGTAGTCCTTACCTAGCTACTGCACATGTGCGACTCCCAACAAAGATGGAACAGAAGTGAGATGTCTCACTCTGTAGCTAAAACAGAGAGCTCAACACACAGGGTGAAAAGAGGAGCTGCAGCAGTACAGTACAACAAATATATGGTGTTTTGTGAAAATTAAACCACATAAACCTATTCTGGTACAACCTCCAAATACAATTATGAACCTGAAAATGAGCATAATATGAGCACTTAAAAAATGACTGAAGTAATAAACAATAGTTGCTGCTAAATTGTCTGTGATTCGACTGATCGTTTCAGCTCTACAAACAATAATTTGAAAGGAGTGCTCTAACCAGCAACTGGAGCACAACATACTCCAGTGATAAAATCAACGCTGCTTTTCAGTTCCAGGTGACTTATAACTGGTTGTATGAAGAAATATAATAACACAAATAATATGAACTTGTTCTTAGACTCTAGTAAATCTAAAGTCTGTAACTCAGTTAACCCGGCAAAGAAATTGATTTACATTCACACAGATCCAGACGGGGCAGATTTTCTTTCCTGAAAGGGCCAAGATCTCTAGATCTAATATCCTGTCTAACCATGTTGTATAACTACAGTTTTTTTTACTAGAGGACTACAGGAAGAGCTGTTTCCCAACCATCCCAGATGAAGAAATGCAAAGCGCAGGCAGCACTGTGCTGCAGCGGGTTTTTAACGGATGAAAAATACCAGCAAAACCCATTAATCACTTTACAAAAACATCTCTATTCCATTTAGAGCTACAGAATACCTATTCCAACTTCTAGCTTTTGACAGGATGCCAGAGGAACTTCCCCAATAAAACATAGCACCACACACGGTCCTTTTGAGAGCTGAAATTCAGGCACTTTTGGTGACAGAGACAGGAACACTGCTACGAAAACAGATATGGCAGCCTGTCACACACAAACGGAAACTGCTGGCCTAGTAATCAAAAGCTTTCAGACCACGCCGTCTCCTTGGCGGGAGGTAGAGGAGGAAAACGGTTGCTTGTTGTCTGAGAGAGCGTGAAGCAGAAAGAAAAGGCAGCGCCTAACAGTTGTACTGTAGCAGAGCACTGCTGCCTGAGGGGAGGAGCTACGCTATCTGGAGCTTCGATGCGACCGTTTAAAGAATGTAAGTCTGCAGGAAACAAAAAAAGAGAAATACCTTCACCTACAGCTCAAGTTATAGATGCCCTGATCAGACGGGGTGGAAAAATAAATCGAAAATCGTAAAAACGTTTAAAAAAATCGTTTCTTTTCCCTAGAATCAATATTTTTACCGATGATTCCCCAAAATATTTTCCGTTTATACGGTACCCCTGATGGCGACCCCATCATATCCGTTTCCTAAACAGAGCGATTAGTTTTTAGAACTGTCTCTAGCAGTGTATTATTTAACTTTTGTTTTTGTTAAAGGAAAATCACAATACTCAATGCTATAAAAATCGCAATATTTCTAGAATTGCAATAAAGGACAATCGCAACACGAATGGAAACCCCTGTATCGTGAAAGAATCGAATGGGGACAGAAGCGTATGGTCCCAGCCCTACTACTCACACTATTACAGGGCTCAAATGTAGCTCTATTTTGGGGGGAATGAAGACCGTATCAGATCCGTACCGTTGACAGCAGTGAGGTAGGCTTTATTGTTTCCACGGGCTTTGTTGGTGAGGTCCTCTGTGATGTCCATGTGGGCTTGCACTTCTTCCTTCATCTCCTCCAGGGTGGCATGGAGGTCCATCTCCCAGTACTGCTTATCCAGGCACTCCATGAGCTCCGACAGCTGCGCCTTGGTGCTATAGTACCAGATCTTCTTCTTCTCGTGCTCCCCGTCCTCCTCGCTGGGGAGTTAGAGCAGGACAGGTTCTTAGATGCATTGTTAAATATCCGGAACAAACCACATGACTTGTTCTATCACTTCACTGCAAGGTATCGTTACAATCAAATGTAACCGAGAAAACATAAACTTGGTCGCTGTACGACAGTGATTAATGGCACCTGATTATACCTTGTAGATTAGTGTGACTTTTAACTTTAGTTAAAGAAACAGTCTTCTATTCTTCTCAGTTAGATTAAATCAACTCTGCACTCTGCTGAGATAGCGTTATTAAAAAAAAAAAAAAAAAAAAAGGTAGGGAGAACCCTGTACAAGCAAGCTGCAAAAAAAATAAGTTCCATACACAAATTCAATTGCAGTAACAAGCTGATTCATACAGAATGACATCCGCTGTCTGTGAAGAAGTTAAAGATAATGTGGTTCCAGATAAACCGAGTGTCAAGGACAGGTTACACTGGGACTCTAAAAGACTGCTAATATTCTTCTTGGTGCACAATAGTTGAGCTCAAACATCGAGGGCCTTTTTTTTTTATTTAATTAACCAAATTAAAAACATGTACAGGTCAGATACTTTCTCGCAGTAAGGGGAATTCAGCCTCTTATTTACAAAGTCTAACATAAGCTTGGGGTGAGGGGGAGGCAGCCAGGAAACACATCACTTAAGATAACAGGACTTGGATTGCATGTCTCTTTTGTAATCCCTATTCAAACTGATGACTGAATTCATGGTAACACGTTGCATTCCACGCGCCCAGTGATTTTCACTGCAACTTTCAGTTTCACTCTCTAGCTGCAGGCCTTTTTTTTTTCTTTTAGGAAACTGTTTTCAATTGGCTGCAATTTGATTTGGAGGATTTTTTTTGTAATTTAGAGTAAATGTGCATTTGGTTTCAAAAGGCTATTATTGAATATTTACCTGGGTCATGGTTAACTACAGTTTACAGTAGGGCTGCTCCCTCTTAGTCGATTAGTCGACTAATCGGTCGTTTTGGTCATGTTTTATACTTTTTTCATGCTGAATGGCTTATTTCCAAGAAACGTACGAGCACATCTCTGGTAAACACAAGAATTAAAGTGGTGCTCTTGCATGACTCTTTGCAGAGAAACTCAGATTTACAGATCTGTCGATTAAATCAACTAATCGATTAGTCGATACAATTGAATGAGTGTTAGTCGACTAAGAATTTCTTTAAATCGAGCACAGCCCTAGTTTACAGTGGCTACTTTTTCACTGCTTCATGACTATGGTGACATGTTTTACATGGATGCTTAGATCTTTACACGTTTCCCACAGTGCACTGAGGTATGTAACTACTAATATATAGGGCTGCGCAATTGATTGAATTTTGATCGCGATTTCGGCTCCTAACGATGACAAAAACAATGTAATCGAGAAAAAAAATTATATTTTGCACATTACATTTTGCAAGTAAACTCGTATTTTGTCTTGTGTTCTGAAGAGCTGTTCAATTAATTGCACAGCCCTACTTGTAAAAGGGTTGTAACATGCCATTGTGTTAAGTTAAGTTACCAGCTGGATGGCACTGTATTGGCTGTTATAAGTCCCTTTTTGTTTTGAATGTATTTGGTAATAAAATCTGTTAAGTTTAAAGCTGTTGGCACAGAAAGGTAATTCTAGTGGAGCGGAAATGCACGAGGGTCCTAACTTACACAATAATCCTTCTGTTGAGGAACCAGTATTTCCTCTGGTGGCGGTCGTATCCGATGGGCTCCTGGCGGATGTAGGGCCTGTTCTTCTGCGCCTCGCCCACACAGTCTGTGACACCCGGCACCTTGTGTGCCACGCAAATCTCGCACTGCCACTCGTCCTCTGGAACCTCCGTCAGTGGTGGTTTCACACACTCCAGGTGGTAGACCGCCGTGCAGGTCTCGCAGCACAGCAGGTCGCCCAGGCGGTGACAGACGCGGCAGTGGTCGTCGTACTGCATGCTGCCGTCGGACATCAGCTCCTCGCGGGCGATGTTGGTGGTCAGAAACTGGTCCACCAAAAACTGCAACACCTTGATCTTACTTTCGAGCGGACCATAGGGATACTCATCCACTTCCTGATACGGCAGGACGTGATGGTACTCCCGGTCGCTCTCGCAGTACGCCCGCAACACCTCAGGCCATGTCATGCCGTCTATAAAGTACAGAGTGGAGTTGACGCTGTCCTTTAGGTCAGCGGGGCCAAAGGTAGTGTTGGATGTGTCCTCCTCGCGTAGGATGACTTTCAAAAGGGAATTATGGGTCTCTGCTATTAAAGTGCACTGCTCCTGGCCTACCAGAGCCGCGCAGAAGTCCTCGAAGCGGAAGGGGGAGAGACGCAGCACCATGCTGAAGTTCCGTAGCACTTCGTAGATGGAGGTGGCATTGAGCAGCTCCTCGTTAGGCACCAGGAGATCCTCAGAGGAGTCAGGAAGCTGAAGAGCAGGAATCTCCTTCTCCTCGAGGATGGGAGTGCGAGGTCGGGGAGCCCGTACTTTTTTCTTCCCTGTAGGATACAAAAATGATATCAGTAAACCATAATTAGATAGTTTTGCTTCAGAGCTTACAGCAGAGGAAAATAAACATCTAAAATGTTGTTTTTTCTTATACTTGAGAGTCAGATATTCGTCTTAATATGCACATGTAATTAAAAAATGTTGAGATTGCTGTTGTAGTATTATTGTGTTCTGAATATCGTATGTACTGTACAGGAAACATTTTTGCACTTGTTTTTTATTGTGCGCTCCTGACCGCAAATCCAGTGGGGGATAATAACTGAATGACTGAACTGAACTATATATTGAGGTACAATAGTCAAAATACTGTGAGGTTTGATCTTATCAACATCACCCTGCTCTTATGTAGGCCTATTTGTTCGTTTGGATACCAATATATCCAACATGCAGTTGGATATATTGTGCATTATTTCTAAATGTAGTTGTAACTCTTATATTCTCAAACCTACAGGTGCAGTTAGTTTGTTATAACCCCTCAAACAGACAAAACAACTCAACAGAAGAGTCTGGTTTAAAGTTGGTAGCAAACTTTAAGTGTGCTACTTTGGCTGAGCTGACTCAAACACATGGCCAGTGTCAACTATTAGCTTAATGAGGATGTATCTAGGAAAACATTAGCTGTCCAACTGGCTAATCACGTAAATGTTAGTCAGACCACACATTTTAACCCCCCTTTCTTTGTGCTGCACCGTAAGAGACATTAGCTGTCGTGTTTTAAGTGAGTTTGGGAGTGATGAATTGTAGGGTTAACAAAGTTGAAAGCTGCCAAAGTGTCAAAATGACAAGCATGCTAGCCACGCTAAGTTAGCTAGCTGGCTATTTTATGTTTCTTTTTATCAACTTTAAATCTGAAACTACAATTTCTTCTTCACTTCTAACTATAAAGCAGTACGTGTTGAATTGAGCTATAGTAGCTTTCGTAAAGTCACCGTTACCTAACGTTAACTATCACACTTCAGTAGGCAGCTAATTACAACATGCTAACGTTAGCACGCTAGCAGCTAAGTTATTAACCTAAATGCAACTGAATACTTTTTCGAGTTAGATGCATTCGGAGTCATTGTTAAAACGTGTGAATTATATAAAACGGCGTGCTTTAAAATGTGATGACAGTGATGGTACGCTAGTGATACAGCACCTGCAGCAGTAACGAGCTGACTGCGGCCTGTGTTCATACAGTGTGCATTCTCCATTTTGAACAATAACCTTACTGCTTCCTGCACGGACCAGAAACAATAATCAGCAGCATTTACTTGATGCATTTCCCAACTTCTGCAGTGCACATTGAGACACTGCAGCCACTGCCTGATCATAGTGTGTATTTACCCGGAGTGCTGGCGTGTGTGCTCTGACTCCGAAAGCTACTCTCTGTGCAGTAGCTGGCATTATCCTCCTCCTCCTCCACCTCTTCGTCCAGCACATCATCTTCAAGGCAATCAGACTCCTCTCCGATGGCCTCATCCTCATCGGACTGAGGTTCCTCCTCAACAAACTCGTCCTCCTCCGACCTCAGACTGACAGCATCGTCGTCCTCGTCACTCTCGTGGTCGTCGTACACCACTGTTTTGCAGGCAGCCGTGCGCTTTCCTCCACGGCCCCCTCTGCCTCCTCTTCCACCGCCGCCGCCTCTACCTCGTCCCCTGCCCCGTGTTGACGTGACGGATCCCGCCTTCCTCTTCTTGGCCGACTTAGGGGTCTCCCTTGTGGGGCTCTCGACGTCTTCATCCCCGCTATCCCTCAACCTGGGCTTGAGATTCCTCCTAGGTCGCAAGCCTCGGGCCGTAGCTGCGGACGAGTCCTCGGCTGGTAGCGGTTTGGGCGGCCTGCCTCTTTTCCCTCTCATGATAGGCGAAATCTATTATTTTAATATCCCAATGATTGCGTTTATTTAGCCTACACGAACGCAAACGAAAGCGGCAACGATGGACCGGTGGGGATTCAGACGGTGCAGTAACCCCGTGGAGCCCCTGTGTCTTTTCGGGTGTGAAAGCTCAAAACGTTAGCCCGGCGTCCTGTTTGGGTTCGCCTAGAGCCGCCATTTTTCTTCTCCTCTGCCTCGCTGAACAAACAGCAGGCTCGCTCACTACAGGAGTCACGTGGTGACACTGCTTCCAGCTCAGTGGCAACAATGCCCCAAATGACAATTAGGCTACTCACAATTAGTTTCTAGGACTGTGCTCGATTAAAGAAATTCTTAGTCGACTAACACTGCAAAAGCACCACTTTAATTCTTGTGTTTACCAGAGATGTGCTTTTATGACTTGTTTCTTGGAAATAAGTCATTCAGCATGAAAAAAGCATAAAACATGACTAATCGACTAAAGAAATCTAAATTTTTTTTATTGTGTAAGTTAGGACCCTCGTGCCTTTCCGCTCCACTAGAATTACCTTTCTGTGCCAACAGCTTTAAACTTAACAGATTTTATTACCAAATACATTCAAAACAAAAAGGGACTTATAACAGCCAATACAGTGCCATCCAGCTGGTAACTTAACTTAACACAATGGCATGTTACAACCCTTTTACAAGTAGGGCTGTGCAATTAATTGAACAGCTCTTCAGAACACAAGACAAAATACGAGTTTACTTGCAAAATGTAATGTGCAAAATATAAATTTTTTTCTCGATTACATTGTTTTTGTCATCGTTAGGAGCCGAAATCGCGATCAAAATTCAATTAATTGCGCAGCCCTATATATTAGTAGTTACATACCTCAGTGCACTGTGGGAAACGTGTAAAGATCTAAGCATCCATGTAAAACATGTCACCATAGTCATGAAGCAGTGAAAAAGTAGCCACTGTAAACTAGGGCTGTGCTCGATTTAAAGAAATTCTTAGTCGACTAACACTCATTCAATTGTATCGACTAATCGTTTAGTTGATTTAATCGACAGATCTGTAAATCTGAGTTTCTCTGCAAAGAGTCATGCAAGAGCACCACTTTAATTCTTGTGTTTACCAGAGATGTGCTCGTACGTTTCTTGGAAATAAGTCATTCAGCATGAAAAAAGCATAAAACATGACTAATCGACTAAAGAAATCTAAGTTGACTAAGACCAAAAACGACCGATTAGTCAACTAATCGACTAAGAGGGAGCAGCCCTATTAGTTTCATATTTTAAGTTTGATTTATTTATTTGATAGGGACAGTGCACGTTAATAAACATCAGTATAGAATACAAGATGTAAACATGCCGGAGTTAAAAAGAATGCTAATTTTTTGTTCGTAGGCAGGTAACAAAAAAGGGAACATTACAAGTAACAGGATCCGAAAAGGGTTCATTGTCAAAGTAAGTTACACGTACGAGGAATTTTCATTGGTGGTCGGATAAACAAACAAACAGTGAACATCAATATGAAATAAACAGTTATAGTTAGTTTAGTTCGTTTTTTTTTTAGTTATGTTTTATTTCTGTGTCATGCCAAACATTTTGGCCCATCCCAAATGGGATTACAAGACACCACAAAATTACTTATTTAACAAACATCTTCCTGTCGCATATACAAATCATTCGGAGGAATACATGAATACAAATACACACACATACACATACATACATGTATATACATATACACATACACATACACACACACACACACACAAACAACAAATTCTCATCTACAATTCATCTCGATGAAGAGCTTTTTTCCTCTTCTCCCGAGCTTTATCTAGATAATTGACTAATTTATATGTTTCATATGTGAACAGCCATCTCAGTCTTTGAGCATCATCCATATTTACCAAGTCAATCTCTGCTTTTATCCTACGAAACAAAAAATCACGCTGTTCACAATAAAAAGGACAGTAGAAAACAAAATGGAACTCATTTTCTATATCATTCAAACAGCACATGATGGGACAGATCTGTTTTTCCTCTTCTAAATTAACATATCGTCCTGTTTCAACAATCAAAGGTATAACCCCAGATCTCACTTGAGCACATAAAGATCTTTGCCTTTTTGACAAATTATATACAACATAATTCTCAGTGCCATATTCTGGTTTTATCATTACAAAAATACGCAATTTTGGCTTAGCAATAAATACAGAAACACGTATACAAAATAGCTGTAAAATTTTTTGCAGAATGTGCAAAAAATGTAGGCCTATAGTAGGCTATATGTGCGATGGGCAGGTGTATAGTCCAGGATGTAGGTTGATGCAAAGTGTAATGACCGAAAAGATAATGAATCACAATTAGTTTCATATTTTAATTTATTGTATTTATTTATTTGATAGGGACAGAGCACGTTAATGAACATCAGTATAAAATACAATATGTAAACATGCAAGAAAATGTAATAATGCTACTTTACGTACGTAGTCCCTAGGAGGAGGGTCTGGCAAAGCGAGACTACTAGGTAGGTAACAGAGAAGAAAGAACATGTATAAGTAGCCTAACAATATATCGTCCATACATCTAGTAAATAATACATAAGTAGAAGAGAACAGGAAACATTACGCAACATGTCAAGTTAAAAGTGAACACAAATCTGGTTTGCCTTGTTTGGTCACACCACTGATTTCTAATAGGCCTATGTTTGTGTGCAGTTTCCCTTTTAATCAGTCAGACTTTATTTGTATAGCACTTTTCATTCTATAAAATGTAACGCAAAGTACTACACAGAAGTGTCAGTGTTTGTAATTAACAAAACAGACACTAAATAAAAGCAATCACTAAAAATAAAAACAGGAGCTGAGGAAACGTGAGGAAAACCCCAGAGGCAGGATGAGAAATAGATAAAAACTCAATAATAAAGACATAAGTCTATGATGCTCCAAAAATTAAATATAACTTAATGTTGCGTTCCAGGCAACCCGTAACTCGTGTTTTCACAACCTTCTACTGGTGAAAGTGCCCTGGAACGGCAGCCAAACCCGTAACTTACTAATCGTGAACTCGTACCAGATCGTTGTTCTCCCAGTTACAGTTTTTGACGTCACACACATAAACAACAATGGCGACCCCTGTTGATGCTGTACAGATTAACAGTGAGAAATAGACATAAATAGGCAACGTAAAGTAATTCCGCACATTGTAATCAAAACAATACACATACGATTGTGTACTACTACAGGTTATGTTTATTAAATTAAGGCCAAAATATGTAGGCGACTAGAAATCGCTAACGCTAGCTAACTAGCTTGAAGGGTTTGTGGTGACTTTGAGTCGTGACTTGAAGTCGTAACTTACGGGCTAAAAATTGTGTCTGGAACGCAGCACCAGTTACAGTTTTTGACGTCACACACACACACACACACACACACACACACACACACACACACACACACACACACACACACACACATACATATATATAAACAACAATGGCGCCCCCTGTTGATGCTGTACAGACACCGGTGATTAACGGTGAGAAATAGAAATAAATAGACATAAATAGGCAACGTAAAGTAATTCCGCACATTGTAATCAAAACAATACACATACGAATGTGTACTACTACAGGTTATGTTTATTAAATGAAGCCCAAAATATGTCGCGGACTAGAAATCGCTAGTATCAGCTAGCGCTAGCCAGCGCTAGCTAACGTCAACGTTAGGTGGCCGCTAGCTAACGCTAGCTTGAAGGGTTTGTGGTGACTCTGCCTGTAACGCTACCAAGTCGTGAGTCGTGACTTGAAGTCGTAATTTACGGGCTAAAAATTGTGTCTGGAACGCAGCATTGAGGCGAGTCGAGTTGGTCGAGTTGTAGTTTTCTCTCCCCAACATTATTGCCAGGCTGTTGTTATGACTAAATTGATGATGATTTCAACATTTTTTTCTCAAGTGAAGCATTTTGTCACTTTGTCTGTAAAAGGTGCTATATTAAATACACGTTTTATTATACAGTCGGATTTCAACGATACGACTTTACGTTCACATCGGGTTTATGTTTAATAATGTTTGAATAAATTGCTTTTTTATATGGGTCTGTGGTATAAGTTGTCGTGGCCGAGTGGTTAAGGCGATGGACTAGAAATCCATTGGGGTCTCCCCGCGCAGGTTCGAATCCTGCCGACAACGGCAAATCATTTTGGCGTAGTTTTACTTAAATAATGCTTTTGAACCATAACACTAAACATATTATGTCAGAAAAGCCGCACATTCACACAAAACGATCACATATGCAGGCCAAATGTGTTCATGGTAACAAAGCAATACCTGGAAGTGGCTGAAGTCATCACTGTAATGGTTGAAGTAAGGAAACAGCGCCCCCACACATGACATTACTAGTTTTTTTTCCAGGTAGTGTGGAGATCAGCCAGTAGGTGGCAGTAATATACCATAAATAACTGAATAGACAGCGTGCACCGGTATCAATATACTAAGTCAGCTTAAAATGAAAATCTGAACCTAAAATTTGAACCTTATTTCATGTTTTCTAGGTAGGCTATTTATGAGACTTTTGGCAGCGGCGGTAAACGACAAGCAAAAGTAAAAAGAACACTGTTTGCAATACACAGGCTTTTGAATAGTGGTTAAACAACTTAAATTGACTCATTAAAATGTTCTGACACAATTTGATGGATAATTCTGGAGGCACAGGGAAATTTAGGCCTGAATGCAACTTTTGAATTTCAGATTGCAATCTAATGTGACCCTGAAAGCACCCAAGAAACAGCCACACAGCTCGACATGGGGCAAGAGAGTGTGTCTCATTCATCTACTTGTGTTTGCCTGTGGGAGGGGCAGTGGGAAGTATCAACCTTTGCATGCCAGATAAATGCATGCGCTCATACAGTTAAAACTATTGATCTGATAACTCTATCACATATCAGACACCTACACAGGGACACAGAATGTTTCCATGAGTTCATAATTCAACATATTACAGGAGCTAGTGAGGGTTAACTTTCTGCCAACCCAGGTGACAACGGTAACAATAAACATGGGCAGAAATAGACTCTAAAGAGCTCAAGATGACGGAAGCAGTCAGATTTTAAGGTTTAAAAAACTTTTGAATGGGGGTCCAGAGTTTTAAAGAAGGTTCTGTACATTAATACACGTTACATTGTTTAAGCGGTTTAACAAATGAATGCCAAATACACAACTTTAAATATTTTAATATGAAATATCAATAAGTTGCTGCTATTTGTAACTGCAACCATTGACATTATGAGACATTACAGACATGTAAACGCCCCCCCCCCCTCCCCCCTCATACAGTATATAGGAGCAAGACACCCACAGTCAAACAGACACTAAACACCACAGCTCTCTGTGACCATTGTGCATCTCTTCCTACGAGTTTTTCATCTCTTTGTGGTTGTTCTGCGTCACTTTGTGGTTGTTTTGCATCTCTTGTTGTTTTTGTGTGGGTCTCTTCATAGTTGTTTGATTGACTTTCCAACTTTCAGACAGTCGTCTCATACAGAGGCGTAGGTCCGAGGGCTGCTGGGCCTGTACCCGGCCGGTCGGCCTGTTCAGTAATCCATCCATGATACTCCCGTCATATACAGGAAACAACAAAGCCTTGATTCTTTATTCTAATGCCTACATCCTACGCTCAATGGTGTTCAAAGGAGATGTTAGGGGCTTAAAACACACATAAACACATCCTACTGCAAATGTATTTTCCAAAACTGAGTTTATTTTGCACCAAATCTAGACCTCTTATTTTTATTTACCTCGAATACTATCTATGAACAACCATGTCAATGCATGTGAGCGTCTAGACGAAATGATTATAATTATACTGGTGAGAGACTGGCACAAACAGGTCACTACTTCACACGCTGATAATAATCTTCTCAACTCTGCACGAGATGTCCTACTCACTTGCAAATCCTCATATCATCTTAAAATGTCCAAACAAGTGGAGAACAGTGGGCTTTTAATGCTGGAACGGCTATTATAGCAGCACCATATGGCAGCATAGCCAAGCTTGAGAGGCGAAACCCCCCTGGGGCAGAGTTTGAGTTTAGGCCTTACACTTTAGAAGATTTATTATTTATATAGTTTTATATACGTAGTGTACATCAGAAAACTTTCCTATTCATTTGATTTGAATAACTGCCAGTGCCACCAGTGGTCAACAGAGACCAGTGTTGTAATTTAACAAAGTACTACTACTTTGCCGTATTTGCAAGAAGTGTTTTCGTACGTTGGAGTGAAAGATTCTGCCTCTCAAAAGAATTACATTTCTGTTTCTGTTTTTCTCTTTGTTAATGTCAGACTTTGAATGCTGTGTGGAAACCCTGAATAGTACACTTTACTATAAGAAAGCCCCAAAAGTTGTTTTACTTTTACTTCTAATAATTAAGCACATTTAATATCAGAAAATTACGTTTGATACTTAAGTACAGTAAATATCAGATACTCTAAAGTCGCTGACACGCCAACCCGATTATCGGCCGTCTGACAGTCTGGCGAGGTCGGTGACTCGAGTCTGTTCGGTGTGTTCCGTGCCGTCATCAGTCAGAGGAGCCGTCGGCATCATTTTGGCCGATTTGACTTGATGAATCGACCAGTGGGCAGTCGGACTCAATGACCAATCTGATTGGTGGAGTGCTAGCCCTTGGCTAACAACATCTTTCCTCTTCCACAAGAAGAAGCCGGAGAGCTGACCACGCCAGTATCTTCTTATTACTAGCCATCCAACATGGCATCATGCATCATGACTTTGCGTAAACATACACACCACTTTCCTAAAGCCAAATGGTGTGTTATCTGTATGCATTTATAGCTATCCTGTATGCAGCGGATGTAAAAATAAATAAAATAAATATCCAGAGAACGTGCCGTGCTATCGCGAGAACGTCACACGCGTGTTTAGGGAAAGAACATTGGGAAAGGGTTTAGTAACACAAAAAAAACGACAAAAAAATGCTCAGGAAAACAATAAACGGTTGGGTTTAGGAAAAGAACATTGGGGAAGGCTTAAAAAAAAAAAAAAAAAAAAAAAAAAAAGGTTAATAAAACGCCACACGCGGGATGCGATCCCTGCTCTCCTGGGTGAAAGTCCTGTGTTTTTACCCATCCGCGGACTTTCGTCATTTCATACTACTCGCTACGGCGATAATTCACACGTAATGTAGGTCAATGGACAAACTGCGTTGATAAACACGCTAAAAAGTGATTATGCGTCTTGATAATACGCCAAAATGGCATACGGATTGGCGTGTCATACATACGCCACTTCATGAGATCAGTCTGAGCCATCGTATTTTCCAACAACGATAATGACAACAGCGATCCTTCTTGACTACTATCGCCACTGATGACAGCGTGCTCTGTGTTTTCCAGGTCTAGAGAGATGTTCCGTCATTTCCCGTTTTCATTTTTTGGGCGACAATACAGATTAGCGCCGCCTGCTGTTACGGAGACGTGTTATGTCTCGGGCACGCGCAGAACGTACGCTCAAGTCGGCGTCGCTTCGGTGTGTTCTGAGGCACAATTTTGAACGACTCGGGGAAACAGGAGCCGACTGATCAGTCCGACGGTCGGCAGTCGGGTTGGTGTGTTAAGACTTTTCAGTCTCTCCAGGATTTCGCGATGTCGCGATCGAGCCAATTCACGCAAATTCATCCAATCACCGCGAATTTGGTGCGACTCGCAATTTTGACCAATGGCCGCAACTTTTCCGCACATTTGACCAATAACCTGAAGTTTCCCGCGACTTCAACCAATCACAGCAGTCCCAAGTGCACTCTGAGAGCCAATGACCAATCGGGATTGAGAACGGGTTGATCATTTCCTTGTTTGTGATATGAAGACGAGACGTGTGTGACTCGTTTACCAACAAAACGTACAGCGAAAGACCGAAACATTTCAGACCGTCCGATACATTTTAACATCAATGTAGACTTTAACGATTTAAAAGTCGCTGAAGTTGCTGCCGTTTCCATCCTGGCTGTCGGCTCTCTGCAGCGGGTGGGGCTACTGCTCCGTTCCCCCCCGCGACTGACGCTTGCACACACACAAACACACACACAGACACAGACAGACACACACACACACACACACACACACACACACATACACACACACACACGGTGGATGCAGGAGAAAAAGGAGATAAGACGACACGATGACCTAAATTGAGGACAGCTACCCTTGTTATTGTAAGTGCAATGATAAGTTAAAGTCAGTACTTTATCAAACCGTATGAATGTGTGTCCCAGGCCAGGATAGGAAAATAACTAACAATGTAAAGATCAACAAGCCACTGACACATATGTTCAAATTTGATTCATTCAATAAATTATTATTTTTTGTCTTAAATCCACCAGCCATTTTCATATTATACCAACATTTGAGTAATTTTATTCTCCCCAAAAACAAGTTTCCTTTTTATTTTGAAAGAACTATACAAAAAAATAAATCGCAACTTTTTTGCAACTTTCACTGTCTCCCGCAACTTCATTGCAACAAACATACAAAAGACATCGCAACTTTTAGCGCAATTTTTTTTTACAAAAGCTCCCGCAAAATCAGGCATTTTGGGCCGCAACAATCTCAAAAAAAGGCCGCGAAATCCTGGAGGGACTGACTTTTTCTAAAAGGTGACTTTAACTTCTACCAAAGTCATTTTCCGGTAAGATACAAGTATTGCTTTTAAGTACTTTACACAAGACTGTCGGGGACCACAGAGCAAATGTCTCACTGGGTTACATTACTGGTAAATCTCATAGAGATGAATAGAAGCACTGGAGCAGCCTGATATCTTTCATAACTAACATAAATTCCAGATGAGAGGGCTAGAAAGAGGACAGCAACACTGATGTAACAGTGTCTGCTTAAGGCAGTTGGTGACAAAAATGAAAGCGGAGAGAAACCAGATTGAAGAGAAGAGCGAAAGCGTTGCTCGGAGTGCTAAAAGTCCAAATGTGGAGCAGACAGTGCACCAGACCGTGGCTAACGTGATGTTAAAGATGTCTCCAGGCTGCAGCAGAGCGCTGCATGCAGAGCACCCCGGGCTTCTCTTCAAGAAATGAAATCATCAGCTTCCTCTTCGCTGCTTCTGCAGATCAACTGACACATGCACGTCATCTGCACCTCGAGAGGCACAAAGACACGTTGGATGCGTTTCAGTGAAATGTGGTCTCATGTATTGAGTTGGCGTTTAGCTAAACCTACTGTCTGACTCACTGCCACTGCTGTGTAGCCTGGAAGAGATCTCTTTCGGTCGCAGTGAAGATGCTACTTCTGTAGTAGGCAGATTTCCTATGCGTTTGTAGATTATATATAAAGATGATTTAACGTGACACCAGCATAGCAGCATATATTATTAAACTCGAGTCTCGATGGGCAAGATCATCTAATCATCATCTAATGTTAGGATGTCAAAAAAAAGAGGAATCCCTAATCTATTCTGCATTTTTTTGGCCTATTTATAACAAGTCCAATAAGCTTACTGTACTGTTTTAAATGTATTTTCATTGTTGTTGTGGGCGTCATGCACAGCTCAAAGCAGGGATTGATTTTGAAAATATGTTGTACTGGTGGAAAAGCTTGGTTCTTTTTGTTATATTTGTTTTCTTTGTAATTGCGAGGTTTGATATCAAATCAGAGCTAAGAATGCTGCTCCCAAACCCTGGTTTTCTGACGTTCCTTCAAAACAGAAAAAAACCCCCAATGTGCTTTCAACAAGCAACAGCAATTGTGCCAAGCTTGCCTGATAGTCACGGTGATGCATTACTCATCACAGGCAAGTTTCAAGTCTGCAAGCTGATTATCATACTGCACGGCCATGTGTAGAAACCACAGGCTGCCTACAAGGAGGGAAGAGGAATTATTTAAGCTAAACCTTTGGGGGGAAAAAAGGTCAATAGTAATATTAAAGCTAGACTAGGTAACATTTCAAAGAAGAAATACCCCATATTTCCTTTTGTAAATGAAAAGTTTAATTCATAAGCAAAAAAAGCATTGCCCTCACTCACTGGCCATTCAAAGTAGCTCATTGCGGCTAATGTTAGCAAACTTTAGATATACTGTACATACTGCTGTGTAACTTTAGTCTGTTTGTTGACAATATGCCTCCTATATGTTCTTGCTACTATTGCAATATATCACAGACAAACATTTCAATGTTGACACAACAGTAAAATGAGAAATTGACTTAATGTACCACACCAGAAATTGGCACACGTTAAACCATTCAACATGACTGAATAGCTCCCTCTTACGGAGGAAAATCTGGAGCTTGCTAGTCTCGCATTGCCAGACCTTCCTCCACAGCGCTGCGGAGGAGGGTCTGGCTAGTCCACACAGGATTCCGGGATGGGAGAAAAACGTGCTCTGGTTTATTGGCATTTCTTTAAACCAATCACAATCGTCTTGGATGGCGCTAAGCGCAGGACGCAATGACAGTAGCTGCATCTCATCTTGCTTAAATTGCATCCTTGAGTCCTCCACTTGCCTCCCTTCCTTGCGTCTTAGTCCCTCCCACCGAGGTGGCACGGGAGAGACGTGAGGAAATCTCGGGGGGAGAGAGGCAACGAGCAAATGTGTTTAGACGTCCGTTCTTCTAAAGCGTCCCATGAATTCCTCAGCTTTATGGGCGGAGTTAGGAACTCCTTCAGCTGCACGGCTTCCAGGAAGGCTGCTCTCGTGTATCCTTGCCTGTAGCTCCTCGATGATCCCTCCTCGATGCTCGCTCGTCTGGGCAGAAATAAGAGCTTTGAGACGGCCTTCACCGAGGAGGGACAGAACAACTTCCGGTTCAGAGGAGCGAGGAGTCAAGGAGCTACCAAATAAGGGCCATGGGATGCACCCAGCGCCTCTACAAAATAGCCTCGGGAAGGAACTTGTTTTGGTGGAACATGTGTACGTTCAAAAGTAGTTTTAGTCGTGCAACAGAAAACTCAGATTGGACAGATAGTCTAGCTAGCTGTCTAGATTTACCCTGCAGAGATCTGAGGAGCAGTTAACCATAGTCCTCACAAATCCACCAGAGGTTAGAACGCCAACACAAAGAAAGAGGAAGGGGACGGACATCCGGCTGAAAAGAGGGCCATCTGCCGGAATTTCCAGCAGCAGCTGAACAATCCCTGAAAGGGAACGTTGTCAATATAGACTAGTAGCCTGCTGAACATGAGAACTTTTTACTTTTATGAAGTATTGTTGATGCCCGTATGTACTGTTGCACGCAGATTGGGACATAATACTTCGACCCTCTGCACAAAGGATTGTGGGTCACAATAACCAGAAAAACAGATTGTGGCTATAGGGATATACAGCTACAGCGTTAAGCCGAGCAAAAGTGATCGTCATGCGGCGACGACTAGTTAAATTCAGGAAAAAGATCGTGGTTTGGCAGAAAAGGCAGTGTGACTGATCAGTCTCCCCGAGTTGGTAAAAAAAAAGTGCCTCAGAACAGACCGAAGAGACAAGACGTAATACGTCTCCATAACAGCAGGCGGCGCTAATCTGTATTGTCGCCCAAAAAATTAAAACTGGCAGCTGATTGGACGAACGCGTCACGTGGGTCTGGTTTCTCCGGAAATTCAAAGAGACTGTCATGGCGGCTCGTTCAGAATACGATCTCCTAAAATAGTTCACCGAAACGTGTTTCTGAAAACATTTGAAGAGAGAAATAGGCCGTGCAGTTGCTGAATCTGTCTTCATTTCAGATCAACAAAGGTCAGTTTAAAAGATTTGTCATATTTTGAGAGACTCTAGTCACGCTCATCCCGTTCCCCGTTTCCGGGTTAGCTCTCCACCAATCAGATGGGTCATTTGAGTCTGACTGCCGGCAGTGCCCACCCCGCTGATTATACACGTCAAATCGGCCAAAATGAAGGACGACGGCTCCTCGGACGGCCGACGGCACGGAACACACCGAACAGACTCCAGTCACCGACCTCGCCAGACTGTCTGACGGCCGATTATCGGCTCGGTGTGTCCGGGCCTTTAGGATGGCAGTGTGGGTATTAGAACGTGGGGAGTGCGTTTCAGAATTTCTAAATCATTTCCCACTCAGGTCCATGAGGTTTCAATTCAATTCAATTCAATTTATAGTATCAAATCATAAGAGTTATCTCGAGACACTTTACAGATAGAGTAGGTCTAGACCACACTCTGTAGTTTACGAAGCCCCAACTATTACAGTGGTTGCCTCAAGAGCAAGCATTAGCAGTAGCTACTGTGACAGCGACAAGGAAAAACTCCCTTTTTTGTTAGTAAGAAACCTCGGACAGACCCAGACTCTTGGTAGGCGGTGTCTGACGGCACCAGTTGGGGGAGTGGTGAATGGTGGCAATAATAGTCACAATAAAGATAGTGAAACAGTGATCACAATGGTAGTCGTTCTTGTAGGTTTGCCTCCTAAGAAAAAAAAACTAAGAAAGAGACCACAAAAAAAAAAAAAATACTCCTTTTTTTTTTTTTTTTTTTTAATAATTGCATTTTATTAATTGAAAAAAAACGAAACAAAAAAACAAATGCAAATAAAAAAAACAAACGAGCAAAAACAGTATCATTAGGTAAGACAAGGCGAGAGACACTTAAATAAGAAGAGTTCCATGTTGGTGAGGATAAAAGGTGAAGGTTGATGTAGGAGGCGGGGAAAGGGGAGGCAGGGCATCGTTGGGTAGGACAGGTTGGATTATGTACACCGTTTCTCACTGCAGGACTGGAGGGGGAGGGGGGGCTCAAAGTAGCAGGTCGGAGACACTGAAACACCAGAGAGAAAGGCACTATCCAGAGAGAACAAAAAAAACACAAACCAGTAACACAAACACACACACACACACACACAGGACCAGAAATCAAAATGTTTGACAAAAAAAGTGCTTGACAACACGCCACATTGGACAAAAGGAGAGAAAAAAAAAATATAACTTTTACATCATTGAAGCTGATCTCTCAACTTTTAGCATAAAAGACAATCTCTCAGTTTTCTGAACTGTTTACTGTGCCAGCTGCGCATCAGCACTGGTGATTACACAATGTGATTATCCAAAACTCAGCCTCTTTGCTACGTGCAGGTATAACAAGGAGGAGAGCGTCTCGCGTATGCATGCATGTAATGAATGTTTGTGAATATGCACGTCAACTACCTGTACATATCCTCATACACCACTCGCTTGAATGAATATCGACATCATCACTGTCTCAGCATGTCTTTAAAAATCGCTTGCATGGTTTGTGTAGTTCAGTTCTCCGACCTTGCTTCCCTCATGTTAATGTCTGTGGACTCCAAGTCAGCTACATTCACTGCCCAAGTAAAATGGCTGCAATAAATACATTGGCTTTTGAAAAAGGTGTTTGTGACCTTTTATACAGGGCTTTGTAATACAACAGCTTCTTGCAGCATTCATGGCTCTACTTGCTGGTCAACATTAGCTTCCCGACAGGGTTAGTTTCTTCTCAGAGAACTAACGTTACTTTCCTTGCGTTATAGACAAGAGAAACCTTTTCAAATGGAATTTATGACCCCTTAAATATCACGCTGTATTATCTGAGAGCCCTCAGATAGATTCAGACAAAACAAAACTGACAATTTAGCACATCCTAAAACTACTAGGTCTTATCCAGACTAACAAAAGATTGAACATAATTTACAAATGGAAAAAAAAAAAAAAAAAATACAATTTGTGATGAGAGGTAAAACAGACAAACACATACAAATATATAATATATATATTCTTAAAAAATGGATTCTCTCTATAGTCGATTTATTTATACAGCCGATGGCTGATGTACAATGCTCAGGTGCCAATGATCTCAGACGTGGAAACTTGCTGTACTGTAGATTGCATTTGTTTTCTCTCTCTCTTCTTTTTTGTACATTTTTTTAAAACCATTTCTTCTTTTTTATATTTTTAATCTTTTTTTTTTAACTTCTTTAAAACAGAGTTAGGATTTATCGGTAGGCATTTCATTTTAGGCGATTAAAACAACATGCGGCAAAGAAAAAGAAAAACAAAAGGAAGGCAGAATGTTAAGAAGTTAAGGAGAAGACAGAAGCAGCTGTGGGAGCGGTAGAATCATTTGGTTATCTCCACGGGATGGTGCACTACTCTTTAGTTTCTCTGCATTTAGATTTCCCTCAAAGACAGTTCAGTCCTCGCTGAGGCGTTCACTGGGGAGGTGAACATTCTGCACAAGTAAAAAAAAGTTGATTTTGCTCAGCTGCCACCCACTCAGCGACGCCTACGACAGCACTACTCCTGTTTTACCTCTCTCTTTTTCAGTTGTTTGCGTTCTTCCTGTCTGCTCCTGTTATCGTGGGATGGCGAAGAGGGGTGGAGGGGTGGTTGGGGGGGCTGGATGGGGGCTGATGAGATCGAGAACGATGATGATGATGGTGGTGGTGGTGGTGGTGATAGGTTGCTGTTGTGGCTGTTTGCTGTTGTTTACATGGTCTGACTGTTTTACATGTTCCGATTGACAGGCGTGACGTAGTTGCGGGGGAACATGCCCGTTTGACCATGGCAGCCTCCTTTCCACCAGTTGGGGTCAGAGTTGTCCAGGACCTGGATGAAGTCTCCGCGTCGGAAACCCAGCTCTCCTTCCTCCTGGGGGTCAAAGTCAAAGAGCGCCTGCACATATGTGGGATGCTGTGCGATCAAAAGGAAGGAAAGAGAGGTTGCGAGGGTTAGAAAGGGTGCGATAAGATGACGTGCCAACAAAAATCCTCAAAAACTTAACTTTTACACTGATTCCTGAGTTATTGCTGACCTTGGTTATGCAATATTCTCAATATTCAATGTTCTCCACCACAAATACTCCAGAGTATGACACTGGGTTTATACGATTTGTACAATATAGGAGGGATAATATCCGACAAAGTTTGCATTCCATGATTGTAATTAATAATGTGCAGGCAAAAAAACCTGCTGCGAAATTTAAAATGTGTGACAAAACAAAAATTCCAAATGGTTGATCGTACTCTACAAAAATAAATAGCATCCTGACACACAATCTCTACACAATCTCTCTGCCCCTCCCTGCTATCTATCACAGACCCGTTTGCTCGGTATACCACTGTCTCGCTTTCCCTCAGACTGTCTTACCTTTCTTGTCATCTCTTTATTTGTGGTTTTGGTCACACTTCCTCTCTTCTTTCCCCTGCAGCTGTCCCTCAGAGCTGCAGGCTACCACCTTCACCGTAGCTAACTTCCCCCGCCTACTGATGTCTAGACTCTCGCAAAAGTTTGTAATGAAATCTACAGTTTTCACAGAGAAGCTATTATGTCCGGGGTTTTTTTTTTATTATAGGTTACACAAATACAACTAGTGCCGAGCTCTTTAGCTAAGCCTCACAGTTGCTATCTTTACCTACAGTTTAAAAAAGGAGCTTGCACACTGCTCCAACAAATACCAACAAACTTCAACATTGTAAAGTTGGCAGCTGTTGGCAATTGTCAGTTGGTCGTCTTTAAAATGTTCATAAAAGCAACTGCCAGTCCACACGGCCCAGACAGTAACAGACAAGACTGACTTTGGTCACCTAGTCCTACCTTTTCTTATTTGACTTTTGGTTTAACATAACATGGATGAAGTGGAGACCTTGTTGAATGTGGCCAAAGTAGTTCTGGTCTACCTGGCCTGTAAAGCTGCTAGCCGTGTACAGGAGAGACGGCAACCAAGACAAGCCAGGAGGAGACTGTGGTGTAAACCTTGGATATTGCGACATGCTAAACAGGGTGTCTATCCTAACTTGTGTCAAGAACTTCGCTCAGAAGATACTCCAGCTTTTGTGAATTTTGCCCGTTTTGCTCCTCAAGTTTTTGAGGAATTACTCACTATGGTTACTCCACTAATTGCCAGAAAAAACACCCATTTAAGAGACAGCATTTCGAGCTGTTAGAATGTTGCCGTTTGTTGGAAAATGGGCGACATTGGTCCGACATTCTCCAACTCCACCAGACCAGACCGGACATGTCAACCTCTACCAACTCCACCAGACCGGACATGTCAACCTCTACCAACTCCACCAGACCAGACCGGACATGTCAACCTCTACCAACTCCACCAGACCAGACCGGACATGTCAACCTCTACCAACTCCACCAGACCAGACCGGACATGTCAACCTCTACCAACTCCACCAGACCGGACATGTCAACCTCTACCAACTCCACCAGACCAGACCGGACATGTCAACCTCTACCAACTCCATCCAACAAACACAGACGGCCGGCCCACACTGACCCAACTGTTGGTGTTTGTTGGCGTTTGTTGGAACAGTGTGCAAGCTCCTTAATACTGACGGCAAACACCTGATTTCTGTCATTCAAACAACTCTGAGTTGTAGTTTAAAACTTTTACAGCCATTTTAATAAAATGAAGGGTTTTATTCTGGCTCGAGTCCATACATGCAGTTAATGGATACAGACACGCAGAACTGAAGGCTCGGTTGGCAACTAGCTCTGATTAGCGGTTAGCGCCGGTTAGCGGTTAGCTCCGTTATAAAGATATGAGTGGAGGAGCTGCCACTGAAAGACTAACAACCAGACTGATAAATGACGTTCGGGGAGCTTTCACAGCAGCGTGGCCGCGGGGTTTCAACAGTTTTATTAGTACAGTTAATCCCACGGCAAGAACACCAGCAACTAGCTAACGTAACGATAGCCTCTCTGAACAAGAACACCAGCAACATGCTAACGTAACGATAGCCTCTCTGAACAAGTGCACACGGCAGCACGTAACTTCACGAGGGGGAGGGGCTGGAGGCAGCTCCTCTCTGTGCACTGTAAAAAAAATACACTGTTGTGTGTGTGTGTGTATATATACTATAATTTTACTTTTTTAACTGTCTAGTGTGTAATTGTGTGTTGTTCATACTATAAAATGATTTATTGTTTGTCTTTGTTGAATAATACAGAAGACAAAGCTTAAAAAAATAATCGAATCGAAATCGCAATATTTGGGAAAAAAATCGCAATTAGATTATTTTCAAAAATCGTTCAGCCCTACTTCGTTGCGGTTGTTTTTTTAAAAAGGTATTGCGTTGTTGCGCTGTTGTGTGTGCGATACTGAAACAGAGCGGAGGAGATCGAGAGAGACGGACATAACATGTTCCTTAGTTCTGTTTCTTGTCTGCTTTCTTTTTTGGGTTGATATGTTCTAAAATATTCAGCCCTGCTACATTATTAAGCGAGTTAAACGGGGAATCTTTTCAACCAGCGGCTCAGTTTCACTGCAGCGTAGTACATGATGAACTTCGCCCCTCCATGCTGCCAGCGCCCGGATGCAAGACACGTTGGGGTCGGCCATCATTACATCTAAACTTAGCACAAAAAGTAAGGGCATTTGTGTTTGGTAGATTACTTCTCTGTGGTAACAATGCTTTTTGGCAATAAATCTTATACCGTTGTTTGGCAATGGCAGAGAAGATTTGGCAAATTTTTCATGGGCGCAACCCACAAACTCAGCGCTGCTGCTCATTCCACAAATGCATGTTCCTTACAAATGGGACACCATTTGAAAGGGAACTAAGCAGGCTTTCCAACGGTATAAGATTTCTTGCCAAAAAGCATTGTTACCACAGAGAAATAATCTACCAAACACAAATTTCCTTACTTCCTTAAATTTATTATATGGGGTGCTTATAAAACATGACTAGCTGTGTGTAATAAAAGAGAAAATTAGATGGTTTGCATGTGGTTAAGCGGATAACCAACACGCCCTTTCTCTTCCTAGTTCTGCAGTCCTGTGGGCTTAGCTTCCCCACAAGTGATCTAGATCAGAGAAAGGGCCAAGCACCAGCCGACATTTGCATTTACGGTAACTGCATTGATGATGACGTTACATTCCTACGAGTCAAAACTCCGCAACAAAGAGATCTCTCCATCGCATTTATTCCTTGGCAACATGCTGCACAGCTCCCTGTGACAGGTGCATCTCGTCTAGCAGCTCCTCCAACTTTTAGAAACACCGGCTAGCAGGACCGTTTCTAGCTTTTTGAGGGCCTGAAGGACAGCGCGGTTGTTGCCGACTTGGCCTTTGTTTGTGGTGTGACTGATTCACCTGTAGTCTCTATAATCTTTTCTACTTCTACTTAAATAAAAAGGTTGATGATTGATCATATTATCGTTTTCAAAACATGCAAAACTGTTACTGTGTTCTGTTTCAAAAGACAGCAATACATAACATATTGACTGTTTTATTTTATACTTTAGTAGTGAAATAAATGAATCCATTATAATCGCGATAATCGTAAAACCGTGATTATTCTTCAGACTATAATTGTACCAACAAAATCTATAATCGTTGCATCCCTATTCACCTCTAAATAGTTTATATACCACATCATTCTGTAAAAAAGTCTGAAGGATACCAGGGCTGCAACTAACGATTATTTTCATTGTGGATTAATCTGTTGATTATTTTCTCAATTAGCTGGTTGGTTTATAAAATGACAGAAAAGGATGATGTTCTCAAATGTCTTGTTTTGTCCACAACTCAAAGATATTCAGTTTACTGTCACAGACGAGAGAAGAAACTAGAAAACATTCACATTTAACAAGCTGGAACCAGAGATTTGTGACTTTTTTTTTTCCATAACAAATTACTCAGAAACCGATTATCAAAATAGTTGGCGATTAATTTAAAAGTTGACAACTAAATCGATTAATCTTTGCAGCTCTAAAAGCAACGTTATTTTTTTTTTTGAGATTTTAGTTGTAGAGTAAAGCAGAGATGCTAGAATGTGCTCACTCTTAAGGCCGTTTTATGGTTCTGCGGAGGCTCCACGCAGAGCTTTCTCCGTAGTCTACGTAAGTGGCCTGATGTTGATACTTGTGCGCTGGTGTGTGCGTCGAGCCGGCGTGTGTGTGTGTGTGTGTGTGTGTGTGGGGAGTGGGTGGTAGAGTGAGGGAGAAGTGAGAGAGTGACGGTGATTAGCTTCAGAATGAGTAGTGACTCTAGAGTCATAATGAGAGAAACAAAGTGTCTCCCCTGTTCTTTAATTAGCCGACTGGCTAACACTGGCGCATTTACAGAAATGTTGATTAATGTGCATTGTCCTAATCAAATAAACTTACAAACTTAAACTTCTTTCTGACCACGGTGGGAAATCTGGAGCAGGAAAAGTTAACCCTCAACGCTACCAAGCCACGGCCGAGTGATGTGGCACGTCAGGCTACGGCGTAGACGCAGAGGGGTCTGCGGGGGTATGCCGCCGATAATACGCAGAAGCATTAAACGGCCTTCAGGGATGTAGATTCTTACCTGGGGGACCTGCTCTATGTCTCGCAGAAAGATCTGTTGATTGCGAGAGACTGAGGTGGAGCGGTGGTAGTCCACCAGCTCGTTGAGGGAGTTAAACTTCACCACCCATAGGAAATACTTTCCAGCTCCGTCACGAAGAACCTTGAAGTGCTGGACGTCATTTCCAAACCTGCACGAGGGCACAGAGACGGAAACTATGAGGAGGAGGAGGAGGAGGGGTGGAGGGGGTTTTCAGCAAAAAGGTACAGTTTCTGACAGCCGGCAAATCACAGATTTAAATAAAAAGATAGTGGAACACTCACACAGGTAATGCATTTGATAAGAAAGATTTATGTCCCTGTGACAGACTGGTAAGTATTAGTCAAATGAATTAGTCTGTTGTTGGCATGGTAAAGTGGAATCAGGGCAGTCCAGAGAGTAATTAAGATCCATATCTTGGCGTCAACTTTACATGTGACCTGCTGTGAACTGCTGTGTCTTCTGGGAAGGACGGACTGGATAGAGATGGATAAGAGGAAATGAGCTCTGTCTGTACGTGTCAGCTAAAACTGTAAAATCTCACAGGGCAGACATCCAACACACACACACACACACACAAAATACAAATCATAACTGGTGCACGTTAGTCACCAGAGGGCAGCGCTGAGACTTCACAAGAATAAGGAAGAGGCTGTGCTGATGACTCAGACATACCAAGTATGGAAACATATGAACATGATCACTTGTGAGGAAACGGTACACTGATGTAACGAGAATAATGTGTTAAACTGTATTTATAGTAAATAGCGTTGAGTGTGAATCGTGTTCCTCCTGTACATTGGCGCGGCGCTACTTACTTCACAGAGAGGGAGAAGTCTCCTGGTGCACTCTCGCTCTCTCTGATGAGGAAGGCCCCGTCGTGCCTCTGTTTGTTTAGCATCTCCTCTGCTTTGGCCCGGGGAATCTTCCCGAAGAACCACCTGCAGGAGGCAGGAAACAGGTACAAGTAAGCCAGGGCTGCAACTAACGATTATTTTCTCCATTAATCGATTCGTTGTTTGGTCTATAACATGTCAGAAAATCAAGATCAGTGTTTCCCAAAAAGCCCAAGATGACGTCCTCAAATGTCTTGCTTTGTCCACAACTCAAAAAAAGATTTTCAGTTTACTGTCCCAGAGGAGAGAAGAAAATAGAACATATTCACATTTAACAAGCTGCAATCAGAGACGTTTTCCTTTTTTTCCCCAATAAAAATGACTCAAACCGATTATTCTCTAATTAAAATAGTTGCAGATTATTTTAATAATTGACAATTAATCAAATCATATTTGCAGCTCTTAAGTAAGCATCGACAAAGCTTACCCAAAGCCACCCCTTAGCCTTCTTCTCGCATAGACTGGATCCATGGAGTCTATAAGAACTCTAAATGTTTGTTTTTTTTCTACTATGAAAATTGCAATAACCCTTAATTTGTGAAAACAATAAAGGCACAGCACTGCCTAGTATTGCACAAGATATATATATGATAAGTGTTAAGGCGCAGCTATGTCCCATTTTCTTTTATCTTGCTTATTGTGTTAATGATAAAAGTTGTACCACAGTGTAATAACTCTACTGATGAATGACGTTTTTGTTGCCTTTTTTCAGCGTTTTTTGTTTTTGCAGGATCTTTTTACATTTTGCCGCTTTTTCCCCCCCGTAATTTTTGCCGTTTTTTGGGACGTTTGTGCTCTGTCGGGTCTATCCCAGAGTTAACACACACAGTCACATTGTTTTGTTTTTTTTTAAAGATTATTTTTTGGGCATTTTAGGCCTTTATTCATATAGGAAAGATGAAGACTAGAGAGGGGAGAGAATGGGGAATGACACGCAGCAAAGGGCCGCTGGGCGGAGTCAAACCTGCGGCCGCTGCGTCGAGGAGTAAACCTCAATATAGGCGCCTGCTCTACCAGGTGAGCTACCAAGGCACCCACTCACATTCACACCTATGAGCAATTACCGTAAAAAATAAGACAACCGTAGCGGACAAAGTGAGAACATGCAAACATCACACCTCCTGCAGGTTGACAGGTTTGACCTGAGGAGACAATTGTGGGGAGAGGGTGCTAACCGCTGAGCCACCCAGCAGCCCAGTGGCCACAGTGAAGGAGCTAAATTATAAACACAACTACATTTACTTCAGCGTTTACTCTGAGTGGTATTTGGACCATACAGGGAGACCCCTCCGCCACCAACAAAACTGTATGTTCACACCTGGAAGAAAGGAAAAAGTTACACAAGCATTGGCCCGTCCTATGGAGCTACATTGTCCATCCGTAAATCAGGAAGCAGATTAGTCATTATCTAATTACAGTGGGAAACAAAACACACTTCTAATGCGCACTCGCAAACATCTGTGTTTCAAAGTCTCTGAATCGAGAAGCAGCTAAAATAACAGATTCAGTTTGAGATTTAAAGTCAGAAAGTTTTTTAAGTGGCCTACATTAATGTTTAGTTGCATATGTGCTGCAAATATATAAATGTGAGAAAACCCTGACATAGTGAGGGGAAGACAAATGGGAGGCAAAGCCAGTGAAAGCTCTTTACTCGTGTAAATAATTGAAAAGTACAATCAGCCAAAAGATGACATCTTGGCTCCTTTACACGTAGGTGGAAATCAATAATGAAATGGCCAACCCTTGATCTGCTTTGCATCGGTGCTTGGCAGCAAAAGCAAGCATGCACACCGTCACACAGTCTCTTTCCGTGTTTGATAAAAGTGACAGCAGAGCAATTAATGGAGTCAAGGAAACTATCAGCACGCCCACACCCCGCCCATGCACGAACGTATTCGCGCTGCTCTACCACTTTGACTCTAGGGCTGCGACTCACGATTATTTTCATGTTTTTCACACTTTTCTCACACTCTTACAGTTAGGTTAAATTATGAAGAAAGTTGGTCAGATTAAAAAGGTTTAAAAACATATTCAACTCCATATCTACACAAACGTCTAGGGCTGCAACTAGCGATTATTTTCCTTGATGATTAATCTGTCGATTATTTTCTCGAAAATAATATTCAATTTTCCGTCACAGACGAGTGAAGAAACTGAAAAATAATTCACATTTAAAAAGCTGGAATCAGAGAATTTTTCCATGACAAACGACCGATTAATTGATTATTAAAATAGTTGGTGATTAATTTAAAAGATGACAACTAATTGCAGCTCTAATTCTCAAGACTGTCACTCAAACCTAAGCATTAGCCCCAATAACACAATTACTGTTGGGCAGAGGAAAAGATCCATTTACAAACAGAAAGGACTCTATTGTGCCCTGCTGTATAGCACGGCTGTGTGTGCATGTGTGGGTGCCTGGTGCTTTCGGGGGGCACTCAGTTGTCACCACAATGGGAGGCGAAGGCAAACTCCAGACACTTAGTCACTGTCACCACCATTTCTAGTCCATTACTGTACTGGGGTAGTTTTCATCAATCAAAAGTTTACAGGAAATCTATATTCTACCCACAAACAAAATGATTTCACTGAAATATAGTTCCCACAGGTTGCAATATACTGCGTAAGTGTAGTGCATCATATTCTTCGACTGCACTAAGACAGGTCTGGCTCAAATTATATAAAAAAAACAAAAACAACTTTTAATGGCTTCCTAGGATGCGGAAACACTTTAAAACGGAGCCCATTAACGCAAGTAACATGAGACATTAGACAACCTCACAATCACATATTTCACAATGAAAACTGCACAGAATTATCTGCACTTTTAAAAAAGGTACAGGACGTGTTTCCATCACAGACTGTATATAAAGATGGATGATGAATCTCTACTTCCTCCCACTGTACAAAAGTTAAGCCAAAATCTCCCAGATACGGGCGATCGCCGCCATCTTGTAATTTTGGAGCCAGAGTCTGCGCAGTAGTGATCGGGAGGTGGAGCCGCGGTATCGATGTCTCGCCCGATTGCAAGTAGGGTTGGGTACCGAAACTTGGTGCCAACTAGATGAAATTATGGATTATAGTGCCTCATTAAGGTGCCACTTAAATGTATGCGCTGTAGTGGCCGGGTTGGCTCAGTGGGTAAAGCAGGCGCACATATACTGAGAGGTTTATGCCTCGACGCAGAGGTCCAGGATTCAAATCCGACCTGTGACGATTTCCTACATGTCTTCCCCCCCTCTCTCCAAATAAATAAAAGGTGGAAAAGCCTAAAAAAATTATCTTAAAAACAGAAAAAAAATGTCTGCGCTTTACTCTGGTGCTCCAAAACGGCCGTTACAGGCAACAGAAGCATCACTGCACGTGACGCTAGATAACATTAAACTCGGCAGCAGATACCGCTAGCCTCCCGTTGGCTAGTAGCTGGCTTAAACACGGTTAAAATGCTTAAATCTAAATGGTCTAAAGCAGTGGTTCCCAACCTTTTTTCCTTGGCGCCCCCCCTACTTATGTCTAAGAAAAGCTGGGCCCCCCCCCCCCCCCCCGAAACCAAAGGTGAGGTAACTGTCCCTTACTTTCTTTTTTGATACAGAGCAGTTATCAGCACTTTTATGTTTCTCCGCCATGTTTCATTCATAAAATAGTGATGCCGTGGCGGCAGGAAATACAAGGATGATAGCAGCTAGCAGCTGACCTGATGACAGCAGGGTCCCAGGTTAAGAGGTCCCGGAGGTTTGGCCTACTAAGTAGCCTGCCTACAAGTTTAAGCGAGTTCTAGTGTATTATCAGAATTTGTTTAACATGTGCAAATATTTTTTTTTTTTTTTACCTCAAACCAGATAAAGACTCGCGCCCCCCTGTGATCTTTGTCGCCCCCCTTAGGGGTCCCCGGACCCCAGGTTGGGAACCACTGGCCTAAAGTGTGGCTGTATTTCACCCAACTGTTGCACACTGTCCTTTTATGCTCTTTTTTTGTAAGTATGGGTTCAGGCACCAGCACCGTTTTAAAAGTATCCTTTCAGCACCGGTATCACAAAAAACCCAAGCGATACCCAACCCTAATACGAGTCAGTCACAGATGTCAAATATGACGTTTCACCCCGTTTTCATAGCATCAAATAACTAATAAAAACCAAACTTAATAAGAAAAATTAAGACTTGAACAAACATCAGCGTGATCAGAACTACCCAAAATGACAGAAACCATTTTTGGGAAAAATTTATTTTATGACGTGATTTTTTTGTTTGGACCATGTCCCATCCGCTAACATGGAGGGGGCGGAGTTTATGACCTATACTGCAGCCAGCCACCAGGGGGCGATCCAGGTGCTTTGGCAAACTGGAGACAGCCATACACACTCAATGACCTTATTATGTGCTGAAATTAAGTTTTAAGAGCAGGTTAAGCCATACTTTAAATATTGAAAAATATGTTTTTTTAATACAAAGCGCTGCTTAACTACCTAGCCCTGTTTACACGATGACGCTCGTGGGTGTGAACAAAAAAATATTTTATCTGATGTGCCTTTCGTTTATACGGCGACGGCGTTTTTGGGGCTTAAAAACGCAAAAAAGTGAAACCACCCTGCAGAGTGGAAATCTTAAAAACGCTCCACTGTTGCGTTACCGTCTAAAGGGTAAAAACGCAAAAGTCTGAAGACAGCGGTGTGGAGAGAGACGAGAAAAAGGCGTCGAGGTAGTCTGTTGTTACGGAGCAGGCTACAGAAATTATATGGTCCTGTTATCTAAAAGATTTTTAGAAGATTCAATGTAATGGCTCAATATTTAAATGATTTCGACAATGTGGATAAGGTTGTTATAGTCCAATGACCATATGTAGGCTGTTCATTTGAGCCAGAGTAGGTGACAACGTTGCGGATGAAGAGAAAGAGAGAGAGCGAGTGGCAGCGGTCAGAGGAGGGTCTGCTTCAGCCTCCTCTGTCCGCTGCCTCTCGCTCTCAAGCAGCGGCTGAAGGGCTGCGAGGCTCAGGATATCGGTAGTGCTCCCGTGGGTGCTGTGCTGTGGCTTATTACGGTCGACTGTGCCGGTCATCATCAGACAAACATGCAACTCCACCTCCTCGTCTTTCCAGACAAGCGGTTGTTCGCTTCGACAGGTTTTGGTTTTGTGCTACTAAGGAGAGAAGTAGAAGTAAGGTTCTACGTAAGCGCACGGTGTTGTGTGGCAGTGCCACCTAGCCGCCTGCCGTGCATACTACTTCGAATTTCACACACTTGTGCGTCACAATATGCACGCAGATTTCCCCCCCAAAACTCTTGTCTAAACGCAGAATAAAAAGTGAGAACGCAACGCCACTTTTGCGTTTTCTCTCAGATCGTTTCCGTCTAAACATAGCCTAAGATCCAGGTCAGATCTTCTCGTGTAGAAATGCCAGGTCCTGCATATGCACAGCCTGCTAAATGGCACAGCTTTTCCTGGCTTCTTGAGTGAGTGGCAGGCAGTAAAATTAAGCCTGAACCCCTGATGAGAAGGTAATAATAAAGTAATGATCAACTTGAAGAGTGAAATTTACCTCGCCAGTGGAACAGGCAGTGATAACTGCTGTGCAAAGCTCTCATGGAGTCTGATGACAATATTGGTTGGGATATGCGAACGTATAAATATTCCAACATCGTCACAGTCTGCTAATAAAATCATTTCAAGTTAAATCCACGTGTTAAAATTCTAAAACTTTAACAAATGCTTTACATTCAACAGGGACAATAATGCCAATCTACATACAGCGCTGAGTTTAACACAATTTTTTATCGACAAAATAATCTACAGTTGTGTTCAGAATAACAGCAGTGTGTTTAAAAAAGTGAATAATGCTCAAAATCCTTAGAATAGCTTTTAATTCCATAATATCAATGCATTGGGAACACTGCACATTCAATTCCAAATTGAAACATGACCAAAATTGATTAAGTTTGTGTTCTACCTTTACAGAAAGTGAAGAAAAAGGAATATTTTTACACTGCACTAATATTTAGTTGCATAACCATTCTTTCTGAGAACCGCTTCACATCTGTGTTGCATGGAGTCGACCAACTTCTGGCACCTGTGAACAGGTATTCCAGCCCAGGACCATTGAACTACATTCCACAATTCCTCTGCATTACTGGGTTTGGCCTCAGAAACAGCATTTTTGATGTCACCCCACAAGTTTTCTATGGGACTGAGGTCTGGGGATTGGGCTGGCCACTCCATAACATCAATCTTCTTCATCTGGAACCAAGACTTTGCTCGCTTACTGGTGTGTTTTGGGTCATTGTCTTGTTGAAAGAGCCATTTCAAAGGCATTTCCTCTTCAGCATAATGCAACATGACCTCTTCAAGTATTTTGATGTATTGAAACTGATCCATGATCCCTGGTATGCGATAAATAGGCCCAACACCACAGTATGAGAAACATCCCCATAACATGATTTTTGCACCACCATGCTTTACTGTCTTCACAGTGTACTGTGGCTTGAATTCAGTGCATGGGGGTCGTCGGACAAACTGTCTGCGGCCCCTAGACCCAAAAAGAACAATTTTGCTCTCATCAGTTCACAGAATGTTGCTCCATTTCTCCTTTGGCCAGTCAATGTGTCCTTTGGCAAATGTCAACCTATTCAGTACATGTCTTTTTTTCAGCAATGGGACTCACAGTTAACTTTACGTCTTCTCTGATTTTCCTGGAGCTGATCATTGGTTGAGCCTTTGCCATTTTGGCTATTCTTCGATCCATTCGAATGGTAGTTGACAATTTTTTCCCACGTCGTTCAGGCTTTGGATGCCATTTCAAGGCATTTGAAATCATTTTGGCTGAGCAGCCTATCATTTCCTGTTACATGATGATTACTATGATTCATTTACACAGAATGAGCAGCATGCATGTCATGACTGTTGGGTCTGTTGGTTGTCTATGACTCTACAACACTTACTAGGAAATTATTTGCCATGTAAAATATCACTTCTACCAAAAAAATTGATTTACGAGGTTAGTGATGTTGGACTGCTATTATTTTGAACACAACTGTATATCAAAAATAATACAGGCTGTATAAAAAAAACATGAGAATTTTTTTTACCAGTTTGTTTCAGCCAACCAATCCAAATAATTGTTGTTTTGCTACATGCAAAGGTTTATGGTATGTCCTACCTTTCTGTATGCATGTCAATTTACAGAAAACAGTGCACTCAGTATGAATGCGTTGAATATTCTGTGTAAGAGCTGTAACACCCTTGAGATTCATTATAATGATTATGAGAGGTTAGATGTATGAAGTGCTGCTAACTATTGATTGCCCATAACCATAATAAAGACTGCGAACACTTGAGTATTGTTGTTAAACTGGCACAAAGGCAGAAAAAAACAACACAAGAGCAGTAAAAAAGCGAACAAGAATAGGTGGGGAACTAGTTAGTGTATGGCTGGACCGTGTATGGTCAATGTGCTAAACTGTGGTCAGAATTGTTACAGGGATAGTTGGTGGAGGACACTTAAATGCCTGGCTGTCCTCTGGTGCTCCAAAACGGCCTTTACAGGCAACAGAAGCATCACTGCACGTGACGCTAGATAACATTAAACTCGGCAGCAGGTGCTGCTTTGTTACAGGGATAGTCAGTAGAGGATGGATACCCGAACCGAGCCCGTCGGGACCCTACTTCTTTTGACTGAAAGTACTGCCAAACAACACTCTTTCTGCTCACAAGTTCCATTTCCACTTTCTCACAGCCTAACCTAACGCGCCATCATTACGTCGACCAGCGTAGGGCATAAAGTGCAAGCGTAACTCTACAAAGAGTATAGAAGTAACAAGAGCATTCAGTCCAAGATAGCGGAGCTGCAGCTCGGTCATGGGTGCGTTTGTTTCACCTCGTTACTTCTCTATGGTAGTAGTAGGTCCCTATTTAAAATATGTATGTAAAATAAATAAACTAGATTAGATTCAACTTTACTGTCATTGCACGTGTCACAAGTACATAGCAACGAAATGTAGTTAGTGTCTAATCAGAAGTGCTTAAGCAGTGATTAAATAACATATGCTACAGTATATACAGAGCGCTAGGTATTAGGGCTGTCCTCGACTAAAGAAATTGTTAGTCGACTAACACTTATATGATTTTGTCGATTAATCGATTAGTTGATGTAATCGACAGAGCTGTGCTCTTTGAGAGGTGGTTAAGACTAGAAAAGCACAATATAAATGTAGTTAATGAACCATCTGTAAAACTGACTTTCTCCACAATTAATCCTGCAAAAGCACCACTTTAAATCTTGTGTTTACCAGAAATGTGCTGATAAGTTTCTTGGAAATGAGTAATTAAGCATGAATAAGCATAAAAAATGACTCATCAACTAAAGAAATCTTAGTCGACTAAGACCAAAACGACCGATTAGTCGACTAATCGACTAAGAGGTGGCAGCCCTACTAGGTATGAAGAATATATAAATATATAGATATGTGTCTATGTCTTATTACTACAGGTATGTACAGGCTATGGGTATGGTAATACAGAATAAATAACTATACAGTGGTGCAAACTACACGAAAATGAGACCAATTCAGTATAATTTTCTAATCATAATTTTCACTTGGAAATTCAGCATCAAGGTATTGGGGGAAAAAAATGGGTTTGTGTTATTTATTTATTTTTATTTTTGGGGGGGCTTTTTCCCTTTATTACAAGCGACAGTGGATAGACGTGAAAGGGGGAGAGAGATGGGGGAATGACACGCAGCAAAGGGCAGCAGGTCGGATTCGAACCTGCGCCGCTGCAGGACTCAGCCTACATGGGGCGAACGCTCTTACTGGGTGAGCCAGAGGTCGCCCCGGGTTTGTGTTATTTTTAACAGTAACTGATGATCCCAAAGTAAGCCAGCCCTCAGCAGTGAAATGCGAGGGCTGGGAGGTAAACTAACCGTCGTCCTATTGCCAACATCGGGTGAAACCGAGTAAGAAGATGCCGCTGGCTCTGGAGTGAATGTCTGTTGAATATCCAACTTGTAAGTAACCATATCGCTGTGCGCCGGCTTCGGCTGGCTGGACCGCAGACAGTGCTGCTGTTACGCTGTGATGTCGAGGGCTGCACTGGGATTGGGTCCTGCGGGACCCAACGCAACTCTCGCGGGAGCGGGCGGTTTTAACTTTGCTGCGGGCAGGAGCGGGCAGCTAAAAAAAACACTGCGGGATCGGGATGTAGCCTGGAACCCCCCCACGCCAGCAGACACCATAGATATACATATATACTGACTTAGTATATACTGTATAGCCTATCTATGAGCAGACACCAGCGCGCCTGAGCCTCCCAGGACAGGGGAGCTCCTCTGCTCCGTCCGCCCACTCCCTCATCCTCTGCTCCTTCCTCCCAGTCTGTTTTCTCATGCAGGATGGGAGAAGACACAAAATCAATGCATCTCTATTACTGTGCAGGCATAAATTCTCAGAGTATTGCGGGCGGGAGTGGACATACACATTGCGGGAGCGGGTGGGAGTGTAACACACACGTTGCGGGTGCGGGTGGTAATGGTCAGAAATTCGCCGGGAGCAGGATGAAGAAAACAGTCCCGTGCAGGGCTCTACTGTGATGCTCTGTCTCGTCTGTCTGTGCGCTGTGACCTCTGACTTTATCGTATATAAATGTTATTTACTATGTGAGAAAATGGACATGTGGCGTGAGAGTGTGTGAAAAGTGTCGGCCAAATTTTACATGCACTAACATTCATATGCACGTGGTATTTCGAGGCACCCGCTTCGAAATACCAAGAAAGACCAACACATTGACATCCCCCATTGCAAAAAAAAAAAAAAAAAATGTACATCTGCTCACACCCCAGCAATGATGTAATAAGGTCAATATTCAATTAAGCGTAAGAGGCCTGGAGCACATTAATAAAGAGAGAGCTAATCTGGCACTGAGCACAGGTCCAGAGGTAATGTCCTCTAAGCCTCTGCCAGGCGTTCTCTGAAGTGGTTTCACAAACAAACTTGACCAAGGCATTACATACAATCAAGTCTCATATATGTGAACAGGACACGTGTACTTCAAACATGTGCAACCTGAGCAACTGACAGTCAACATCCAAATTAATCAATACAGGCAGAGAGAGAAAAGAGAAACAGTAGCAGAATGCCATATAGTGTATGACATGTTCAGTGTAATGCACACTTTCATAGATACACAATCAAAAACTGACATTAGAGAAACTGGGATGTGTAATACTTACGGATGGGCTTTCATCTCTATGTAATTCTTGGGAATGAAGCCATCTTTTCCGTTTAGCTCTGCCTTGTACCAGTTCTGATCACACTCTTCATTTAATACCTGGTGTTGACGAAAAGAAAGAAAGAAAGAAAGAAAGAAAGAGAAAGAAAGAAAGAAAGAAAGAAAGAAAGAAAGAGTCGTTCAGGTTAGTGCCGCAAACAAATGTCAACAATGGACAGCAATCACCCTCCTAAATTTAGCTTTGAGCCATTTCCTTTCATTTCCTGTGACTTCAGAGGTTGCATGAACTGAATGTTAGACAACTGCTTGGTAAATATTAGGATTAGGAAAGTACAAAACTAACAGCAGGGAGATCAGCAGGCAAATATAATCTAACAAATACAATTTAAAACCTTTGAAAAGATAGATTCTAATTAAAAAGGACCAATAATGTGTCTGTATGTGAGCTGCACCTTTAGCGATAGAGACTCATTCAGCAGAGCCCCGCAGTGACACAGACAGCTGTGAGGGCATTAATGTCTGACAAAGTATGGCTACAGTGCAGGTGTGCTGGGCTAGTGGTGCATCAGTGCATGTCCAAGTTAATACGCGAGTGCCAATTTGTCTATGTGTGAGCGTGCATACGAGGGACGGGCTGTGCTGGAAAAAAATTAACCTACATGCTGCAGCAGATAATTTATCTACAAACTAGAATTACCGCCTTGTGGTTGGATGCTTCCGCCAACCAGTCAAGTTGCAGTTTACATCCATATGTGTCCAGACTAGGGCTGCAACTAACGATTATTTTCATTGTCGATTAATCCTTTGATTACTTTCTCGATTATTCGATTAGTTGTTTGGTCTATAAAATGTCAGAAAATGGTGAAAAATGTGGATCAGTGTTTTCCAAAAAGCCCAAGATGACGTCCTCAATTTCTTGTTTTGTCCCCCCAGTGATTTGAATATTGCAATAGTCCATATTGTGATTTAGATATAATTGCGATAACTGTGCAAAAGCCTTAGCGGGCACCCAAGATTACTGTCACTAATTCAGTATCTGACCGCTTATGTTCCTGAGTTTTTGTACAAAGTACAAATTTAAAGAAGAAATAAAAGAGAAAAATATACATTAATTAGTAAAAGTAGTGCATACTATTCTTCCTTTAACTACACTTTGCATTGTGTGAAATATTAACTGCATTTCAGCAACATCTAGATATGTACACATTTCTGAGGAAAACTAAGCAACAGCACTGAGTCACGCAGCCTTCATTTGAATAATGTTGCAAAACCCAGTCAAAGCCTGTTTGGTAATCTCTGCCAAACGTACGGCCACCAAATACCAGCAGGGTATAAAAGCCTGAGAAGCGACCGAAAAGTAAAAAAAAAAGAAAAAAAGATGCGATGCATGTGTCATGCAACCAAGCAGTCACTTGTTTGATTCTTTGAGCAGCTTGCAGTGAAACACTACGAACATTCATCTCATCGCTTTCATCCAGTCAGACAGAATAAAGGACTGTAGAATAACGTTTTACAACTGCATCACGTTTGTTAAAAGCCATTTCTTTCACCGTCTTTGATGACAACTCATCTGCATAATTCAAAGAAAAAGAAAAACATTTTTAGCTGGATTAAAATAATCGATTCTGGGGCGGCCTCTAGCTCACCCAGTAAGAGCGTTCGCCCCATGTTGGCTGAGTCCTTTGCAGTGGCGCGGGTTTGAATCCGACCTGAACCCTTTGCTGTGTGTCATCCCCATCTCTCTCCCCCTTTCACGTCTATCCACTGTCACTACAATAAAAAGGGAAAAGCCCCAAAAAAATAATCTTAAAAAATAATAATAATAATAATAATTAAAAAATAAAAATCTACAATTAAAATTGATCTTTGCTTGAGTGATCTGATATTGATTAATAAAATCTCGAAATCAATCTTTTTTTTAAAGATTATTTTTTGGGCATTTTTAGGCCTTTATTGACAGCACAGCTGAAGACATAAAAGGGGAGAGAGGGGGGAATGACATGCAGAAGGACCGCAGGGTAGCCTGGGTAAATCCTAACGAACGTCCGGCAAATTTGAGATTTGCTCTGCAAGTCAGTCTGGCAAAGAGCCCATTCAAACCCATTTCCAATGTCCCTGAAATCGAGGCACCAATCACAACCGCTGAGGCGGGCTTTACACCAATCACAACCGTTGAGGCGGGCTTTACACCAATCACAACCGCTGAGGCGGGCTTTACACCAATCACAACCGCTGAGGTGGGCTTTACACCAATCACAACCGTTGAGGCGGGCTTTACACCACTCACAACCGCTGAGGCGGGCTTTACACCAATCACAACCGCTGAGGCGGGCTTTACACCAATCACAACCGTTGAGGCGGGCTTTACACCAATCACAACCGCTGAGGCGGGCTTTACACCAATCACAACCGTTGAGGCGGGCTTTACACCAATCACAACCGTTGAGGCGGGCTTTACACCAATCACAACCGTTGAGGCGGGCTTTACACCACTCACAACCGTTGAGGCGGGCTTTACACCACTCACAACCGTTGAGGCGGGCTTTACACCAATCACAACCGTTGAGGCGGGCTTTACACCACTCACAACCGTTGAGGCGGGCTTTACGTGACGACGATAGCTCAGCGACGGCAAGCGGCTTTTGTTTACATTCAACATGACGGCTACCGAAGCGCAACGTCACCTGGACAGTTGGTCCGATTGGTTGGACTACCCAATTGTGCCCAGAGGCATTTTAGCGGTGTCCGTTGGTGACGCCCCTTTGGAAATGAACTGCCAATGAACCTTTCCCAAACCCACTCTCAGTTACAACTGTGAAGGGTTTGGTGTCAACCAGGCTAGCCGCAGGGTGGAGTCGAGGAGTAAACCTCTATATATGGGTACCCGTTCTACCAACTGAGCTATCCGGGCACCCAAAGTCAATCTCTTAATACATGCCTTTATATATCTCAATCTTTTTGGGGGTCAATTCTTAATGTAAACATTAAACTGGTGCATTAAATGCAAAAAAATATTTGAGAGTTGCTTCTTGCCTGTACAATTTACAGCACACGTTCTCTGAGAATCTCTTTTATACCCGAGCAAAATCGGTAATGTAACTGAAGTTTCACTAACGTAATTGGTATCAAATCAAAAATGTAATCGAATCGGGACCTTGTGAATCAGAATCAAATCAGGAAATCATTAGTGATACCCAGCCCTATTGGCTAAGGCAGCATCAGTGGAGTTTTCTGCCAAAAGAAAGCCGCACAATGATACACAGAAAACGGACACAAAAAGACAATCCTCGATGCATTTTTTTTTCTTCCTCTCCCATTTAATTCATAATTTCCCCACTAACCCAGGCCGAGACAGCTGTCCAATTGGCCCCTGTGTAGTGTGACTGGCTGTATTTGCTCCAGTGAGCCTGCAGAATGCCAGCTGTCACTGGCCTCTCCCAGCTGCTTGCCCTGCACAAGACCAGCATTACTGGTTTAGGGAGTGGCCTTGAACAAAAGCATACGTATTGTAGATACAGTTGTGTCTATAGGTGCATGTGTAACACAGTGGACTTATAGATATTAAAGTACATCTGTGATACAGAAAGATGGAAGGGAGCCACATGGGAAGAGTGTGTCTATGCTAGTCTATGTGGCACTGTCTGAGCCAAGACTCACACAAAGGGCCTTAGCCTCTGGGATGTATGTTGACACATTAAACCGACCTTTAAGAACTAGCGCCAAAAAAGGCAAACTGATCCAACACTGCGCAGCCTTGCGGCCAGCTGACTGCTGACATGCAGTTTTCTGCTCACATCGGCACTGGCATTGTCAGCTCGTGGTCAACTGCTCATGAAGAGTGACAAGACTGTACAGCCATCAGGGCTGATTGATTATGGGAAAAAAAAAAAATCACAATTATTTAGGTCAACATTGAAATCACAATCGACTTCAAATCCAAACTGTTCCCAGACAACGGAATTTGCTCTCCCCTTCTCCTCTCGTCACCAGATACCACAAACAGGAGCTCGCTGACTATTGGCTGAGTTTAGCCTTCGGGAGGGGGCGGAGTGAGTTTAGCCTTTGGGAGGGGTGAAAGTGTGTGTGTTATTCAGAACACAAGACAAAATAAGTTTACTTGCAAAACCTAATGTGCAAAATAATAGCTTCTCGATTACATTTTTTTGTGATCGTTAGGAGACGAATGAGCTAAATGCAAACATCAGCATGCTTAGATGCTCACAATGCTTATGCTAGCACGTTGATTTTAAGATGGTCTAATGATCATAATCTGACTTTAGCATGTTAGAATGCTAACATTTGCCAATTAGCACTAAACAAAGTACAGCTGGGGTACAGCGAATGGGAATTTCATTGGTTTTGCAGGTATTTTGGTCATAACTCTAAGTGTCAAATTAAGACTTTGACCTGATGATGGCGCTAGATGAAAAGTCAGGGGATCATCAAAGTCGGTAGGATTCATTGTCTGGGGACCATGAATGTCTGTAGCAAATTTCCTGGCAATCCATTCAAAGGTCCTTAAAATATCTCACTCTGGACCACAAATGTCACTGATGGTGTTGGAGAAAAGGTCAGCGGATCACCATTATTAGTAGACATCCTCTTGAGACAAAATGTCAAGGCAAAAATGGAGAGGGGAAAAATAAGAAGAAACCACAGTAAGTTGTAACGTTAACAGCCATTCATTCAGTCATCTTGCTTTCACCGACTGCCTCTAATGCTCAAACAGCTGATCTGCTGTCAGTAGAATCCCACCAACATGCCAAGAGCCACGTGTTGCACAAACTGTGTGATTATTAACCACAGACACCCAATGGCCAGATGTAGGTGTGGTGTGTTAAGGGCCTTAACACTTCTTATAGATTCTGTGAACTCAAAATAACTCCCTTTTACTCTCTGCCAACAACACACACACTTTTTTAACCTTTATTTATCCAGGTAAGTTGATTGAAAACAAATTCTCATTTGCAACGACGACCTGATCACATTCACACAGTTCCACATTCATACCTGGAAGCTGCCCAGTACAACCACAGTCTGATCTGCTGGCCACTGAGCAGCTAAGGGCCTTGCTCAAGGTGGTAATGAGGGAGGGACAAGCGCTGCTCTTTCACTTTCCCCACCCAGATTTTATCCTGTCGGTCTGGGGATTGACCGACGACCTCCCGGTCCCAAGCTCGCTTCTTTAACCTTTAGGCCACTGCAGAGGGGATAAGCTACATATTGTAGCAGGGGACTTTAAAGTGTTCATATTATGCTCTCAGGTTTATAATTGTATTTAGAGGTTATACCAGAATAGGTTTACATGGTTTAATTTTCAAAAAACACCATATTTTTGTTGTACTGCCCATTGATGCAGATCCTCTTTTCACCCTGTGTTCAGGTCTCTGTTTTAGCTACAGAGTGAGACCTCTCAACTTCTCTAAGATCTTTGTTGGCAGTCGCACATGCTCCGTAGCTAGGTAAGGATTACATCAGCTAGCTAGCTGTTTCTCCAACTTTGGCCTGTACTAGGCAGGATTAGCTGGGAGACTTCTTCTAAACGAGGGAGCACTTCCAATTTTGTGTGGAATACCTGCAGAACAGGGACATGGAAGTAGTTCTATACAATTTATTTTGTAGATTAGGGTGAATTTGTGTGTGTTATAGCAGTGTTTTGCCATTGAGAACGAGCTAGCATGCTAACGGTTAGCCCCCTAGGCCCCTCGTCTCGGCTAGTGACGCAGAAAGCCGTGCAGATTTTGACCAGCTCACCTGGAGACTGAAGGCAGGACACATTCAGAAACCGTATCTCACTCTAAACAGCATGGATGGATTTTTTCAAAGTTTGTATGTGTGTGGAAGCACCAGAGACACAAAATAACACCCCAAATCCCAGAAAAAGTTTTTTTTCATAATATGGGCACTTTAACAAGGCGTCCTTAAAGTCTGTACTCCCCAGCTTTTTCCAGCATGTAGATTGTGCTACTAGAGGGAAGAACACACTAGACCATGTATACTCTAACATCAAGAAAGCATACAGAACTACGTCTCTCCCTCACCTGGGCCAGTCAGATCACATCCAACTACTCCTGATCCCAGCATACATCCCCGGTCAGAAGGACTATACAGCCAAGTAGGAGGACTATCAAAACCTGGCCTGACACGGCCCTATCCCAGCTCCAGGACTGCTTCCAATAAGGACATGGGTGTGTGCAATATGTTACAGAACAGAGCACTTTGTTTATTATTATGATTTAATATTGCTTGCATGCTGCACAATTTACATTACAGCAGAGGTGTACAACTGAATGTTTACTCAGAGTTCAATGTTCTTACACTAGTTCAATTTGTATTTTTTATGTATTTGAATTGTTTTTACTTACATTTTAAAGAAAATAAATAAGAACTGTTTTCATTCAACATTGTGCCCATTTATATAATTAGTGATTAAGTAACTGACTTTTAAAAACACATTTTTAAAGGATATCGTCTAATTATCGTTAAAATGGAGATTTTATCGTTAAAATCTCCAAAAATATCGAGATATTATTTTTTGTCCATATCGCCCACCCCTAATTGTCGGTTAACTGTTTAACGGTTAATCATTAACATCCGTAGCTCACATAAACGGTTGCATTGGTGTCTCAATGATGCTGACAGCAGGAATAAACAACAGCATGGCTCCTAAGGCCCCGATCAGACAGAGCGCATTTTAGCAGCAATTAAGGGTTTTACTCGCCGATTTTGCCTTGCTGAGCGCCTTACGTTTTTTTGCAGGAGCACCCTGAATGCCTCGAGTTGAAAAACTTCAACTCAGAGCGGAAAAAATGCCCGACGTCATTTAACTTCACAGCAAAATAGCAGCAGCCTAAGGCTCCATTAAACAAACAAGTAGGAAAGAAATCCACAACTGCCGGACCATTCCTCGGCTCTGAGGGGCGCCAGGCAAACAGCGGTGACTCCCGGACGTTACTGTATCCACCTAGCGGTTTCACCATCCCCAGCCTTTGTACAAAGCTAAGCTAATGGCTGCTGGCTGTAGCTACATGTTTACCTTACAGCCAAATGAATGGTATTGATCCTCTCATTCAACTCTGTCAGAAAGCAAATAAGCGCATTTCCCAAAATAAGTTAAGTTGAATACGTCTGAATAGACATGTCAAAAAACACTAAAACCTGGCACATATACAATAAGTGCCCATCCCAACTGTTGCAACCAACTTGAAAAGTATTTAAGTCAAATTATCTTAGAGCGTTAAGGAGACATTTGTTCAACACATTTAAAAAGACAAGACCTGGTTATTAAAAAGAATTTGATTGTTACAATACGTCAAAGCCCAGTGGAAACACTCGGCTTAGACATGCCTTTGGAGTTACATTTGAACTTAAATGCCTACTGCTATCTGGTGGTTCTACAAACCGAAAGAATTGAAGCCCATGAGGAAAAGCAGAAATAAAATATTTGCTTGTCTGGCAGTTTTTTTTAGCCATACAGAGAGCAGACAACCACAGCATTGTGTGAGAATGAGCTCTGTGTCTGTGCTCCAAGCCGAGCCAGCATTGTGCCATTGCACTTCCGTGGATGAGACGCATTCCCTCCCTCTCTCATTCTCTCACTGAAGATTTTTTTGTCTCTTTAATCTGATTGAGCCACAATAGTTGTAGGAGTTTCTATTTGAGAGGCTAAGGTCCAGGCCAGGGATTATCTTGTCCACAGCTGCCACTGTAGACGCCATCCTCCCCCTGCCATTCTCTCTTGCACACACTAAAATATTATAGCACTTACAAATCCATGTGTGATGCTAAAATTGGGTAGCTTTCATTTACAAGAGAACCAAGTCCACAACTACCAATTCAGTAGGTCTCTGTATATCAATGAAAATATAAAATATCTTGTGTAAATCCATCTGATAAACAGGACTGCATCGTCATTAATCATCTTCATTCTTCACAGGCTATTTTATCTTTACACTAGAGATTTAACTATGTCGATGTGGAGAAACTGGTGCAACATAATGGGATTTCTTTTCTTCTGTCATCTAATGGAAAAAAAACACAGAAAATCACATTTTATAATCATGTTAAAGTATTTTGCATGAATAGAAATAATGCCTGAAAAGGATAGAAGTTGCTGTCACCATTTATTGTTGGGTCCACACAGGGCTGCTGTGGGCCTCATGAAGTAAGCCTGTAGTTATTTTTAAACCATGTTCACGTTTTACACCAATGCAGAGCAAACATGGATTTTTGCTGGCTCTTTGCTTTTGATATGGTGTAAGTGACCCTGAGGAGATTGGATTCAAATCCTTACTTTCCCCTTCCCGGCCACCTAAAACTGAACGTCACAAAGTGAAAATCCTTTGTATAACACTAAGTATGTGGATAAAAGAAATAACCATGCTCAAGAAGTCATGATTGCATAAGGTGCAATAAGGCAGACTTATACAAAGGATTGCCTTAGCACGAGATGGAGAAGGAAAGTGTGGTACATGACGGTGAGGGAACCAGGAACCAAATTAACCACGTCTGCACAGTCCACATGGGATTGCAATAAATCAGGAGCAGGGATTACCCTGGAGTGTGAGTTAATCTGAGAGTGCGGCAGGTCAGACCGATTGAAAAATAGACAAGATAAAGCTTCATCAGAACCTCAGAGGACAAAGCCTGTTGGGTCTGTTAAACCAAGTTTAATGAAACTGAAAGAGTCCGTGTTGTTGTCTATTTGCACACCACGACAACCTCAGCCACTGCTTAGTTATCCAACCAGACCACAGACAATTATCAGTTACAACAATGTACCTGGTAATATGCAAAGTCAAAGCCAGCCACTGGTAAGAAGAGCCAGTGGACCGAAGCTGAGTGGAAATAAACATTTTAATGAACCCACACAGCACACGCTACAATATCAGTCATACTTCTACAGAAACAGAAAGAGCAGATACAGGAAGTGGTTCTTTAGGTTTAGGGCTGCAACCAACAATTATTTTCATTGTTGATTAATCTGTTGATTATTTTCTCAATTAAACAATTAGTTGTTTGGTCTATAAAATGACAGAAAATGGGGAAAAAGTGTGGATCAGTGTTTCCCCAAAGCCCAAGATGACGTCCTCAAATGTCTTGTTTTGTCCCCAATTCAAAGATATTCAGGTACTGTCACAGAGGAGAGAAGAAACTAGAAGACATTCACATTTAAGAAGCTGGAATCACAGAATAAAAAATATAACTAAAACTGATGAATTGAATATCAAAGTAATTGGCAAATAAATTCGATAGTTGAAAACTAAATCGATTCATCTTTAAAGTTCTAGTTATTTTTAACTCAATAAAAAGGCAAGGGAGTGGCCGGGGCAACTCAGTTGGTTGAGCAGGCGCACATACATATGTATGTATGTATGTATGTGTGTGTATCTATCTATCTATCTATCTATCTATCTATCTATCTGTTTACTCCTTGACGCAGCGACTGCGGGTTCGACTCTGACCTGCGGCCCTTTGCTGCATGTCATTCCCCTTCTCTCTTCCCTTTCATGTCTTCATCTGTCCTGTGGAATTAGTCCTAAAATGCCCAAAAAAATATTTAAAAAATTGTATAAAAATAAATAAAGGCAAGGGAAATGTGCAGGCATTTGTAAGAAAATATAAAATTTGCCCTCACTTCAGGTGCAGACACTGACAGAGAAAGATGACAAACTATCTTATAAAAATCTGCTCAAATTTAACAAATCAAGCAATTCCATGACCATACAAACCTACTTCTGGTTCAATCCAGAAATTTCTAAATTTGTAGATTACAAACTCCCAAAAAAAAAGTTACTGTGGGGAAAGACTTCAAAGCCCTTTTGGAGGCGGTGGTCAGGTCAGTCCTAAACAGTGATTTCTAGCAGACAATATCGAGCCATCAGGAGGACCTGGCTCATACACGACACCCAAAAAAAGACAACGGTGGAGAAAAGCCAGGGAGAAGAGAAGGCCTGTGATGGCACAAGTACAAGAGATGCCTGAAAATATCTGTGTGTATGTGTTTGTCAGGGCCAATTGTGTGGATGTCCTGCAGGAATGGAATCTGAGGCCTGGCGTTTTGACACACTGGCAGCAGAAGTGACCCCTGTGGTGGCACCGGATCTTACACGGGGGACAAACTGTGATTTCCCCACCCCCCCCCAAAACCGTACAGTATCTAGGACAATATGCATGGACTGTGGGATCTGTTTTAAAAAGAGTATCAAGGTCTGGTTACTAGAGAGGGTTGCGGAATAGATCAAAGGGCAAGTTACCATTTTTATTTTTATTTATTTAAGAAAAATGTTTTTATGTTATGTCATTGATTATTATACGCTCTGTGAATTTCCTGTCTCGTCCTGATGTTATGTGTTGAGGACCACAATGGAAACAAGTCCTGGGCTTTATTGTGTTTTTTATCCTCGATTGTATTTGATGTATTTTTTTTCATGTGTAAGGCATTTTTGATACAATTAAATAAATCAAATCAAAAATCAAATCTTCAAAAAAAAAAGGCAGGTTATGTATTGGTGTAATCATTTTAAATACCCTGAATGTGTTATTCCAAAGATGAATAACTGTGCCACTCTAGACTGATGGATATGGAGAGGAAGACAGACTTAAAATCACAGTAGGTTTGGGGGTGTGATGGGGTTGGGTCTACGTTTTGCTGTGTTTAACAAAACAGCTGCAGAAAAAAACAAAAGCCATCAAAATGTGTTTGACCTCTTTTGCTCCCAGCAGGGAGGCTGCAGACTCCGATCATGGAGGCAAAGAGTGCCACCCCGACGCAGAAAGACACAGAGAAAAAGATTACATAGGATTCCAGTAAATTAAAGCTTCTAACACTCTTGTAATTAAAATAATGCTTGAGGCCATAACCACATGGGGAGTCTCCCTTATAGAGCAGAGATTGTAGCTTCAAACAGACATTACACCTCCAATCCAGGGGATAAACTGAACGTTGGGACACTCTACAGAAGAGGCAGACGGAGGCTTTACTGTGAAATGCAAGTCCACTAACTCTCATGCAGAAGTGGTTCTCAAACAACAGCTGTTGTAGGTGTAAACACACTGAATTGAGCTACATTAAAAACTGCATGCGTTTATCAAAAATAGCAACAGTTCAGCTAAGTGTGTATTTGCATTTAAAAATGGGGGGATGTTGAAAAGTGTATCAAAAGTAATCAAGTAAAACAAAATGAGACAAGGCTTTGTATGAAGTCTTCACCATCTTTTGGACATATCCAGGATACAAAGTCAGTGGTGGGGGATACAACAGACCAAAGGCAATCCAACAGTTATACTGTAGTTAATTAAAAAAAGACCATCTCATAACTACTGAACAATAAGTCATAATGCCTGAAAAGATGATGAACCCACCAGCCAAACCAGATGGGTGTAAACTGTCATTACCAGCCTAAGTGTGATAATTGATATGGAAGGATAATTTCGGCTTAGCCCCACTCCCTCACTCCTCACTCCTGTCTCCTCTCTAAATCAATTTGACCTCAGCAGCTCGAGGGAGGATCCTCTTTTACATCATGATGTTGTTTGTCACAGCTTGAAACCTTAGTGCACTTTATTTTGGCAATACACTCTAATGACTCAAGCTTAAAAAAAAGGGACAAAAAAGTCTCCAACAGATGTGACAGCTTAGGCAAGTGTGTGCATTTAAAAACAACCGTTTCAGTTACACAGCGTTAAGAATGGGCTTGCTGCTGTCTGGTGCTAGTGCAAGACTTTACCAGCTGTTGTTGAAGAGATTAACCAGCCATACACAAGTAGGACCCAATCTTTACATGCACATATTATTCCATTTTCTGCCCTTATTCCGAACAAGACAATATTCCGACTAAGCCGTTTAAATGGCTTATAAAAATGAATATAGCACTAATATTTCTGTTTACATGCAGCCGTGCAAAACAGGACTTCTTGTAAGTGTTCCACCGGTGGCAGACTTTATTATTTTTAATTTTTATTTCGTTTTGACTTTTTGTTTTCAAATTCAGTTTAGTTTCAATTAGTTTTAAAAGTGGGTTGCTAGTTTAGTTTAGTTTATATTTTTTGAAAATGCTTAGTTTTAGTTTAGTTTTTATTCGTTTCAGTGTTAGTTTTAGTCTTTTTGTAATATGGGTTATTTGTCAGGGCCAAGACTCAAAAAGGTCAGAAAACGTATTGTGTAATAATAACAAAAAACATTTCGGAAATATGTGTTCACAATGTATTCAACAAAAACACTGGTACATCAAATGTACATATGGTCATTTGGTTCGAGTAAAGTGGCGAACTTTTTGAAGTCAATCGATTCACACAGTTGTGGAGACATCCCTTTAGAGGGTGACCATTGTTCAGGACTCCTGCGGGTCACGGTATTCCCGCGGGAGTCCTGCGGCACGGGAGTCAATTTCACTGCTGGTAACGTGATAGGGACGGAATAGAGCAGAGGAATCAACGGGAGCGGGCCGGAGCCGGAGATTAAATAAAAAAATGACGCTGCAATGCGGTGAGTGCGCCCAAAGACTGCGAGGCATTTCCAAATATAGCATTTTCTGATTAAGACATTAAAAGGCATACTATGTAACTTTTCCCTCTTCATTGGAACAACCTGTAGGGGGACCGAAGAGGGGAAAGTTAAATAGTATGCCTTTAAGACATGTCGACATGTCTGTATTATTTGGGTTTTAGGAGCATTCTTTGGACACAGCACATTCGGAATCTGCGTCTTAATCAGGGTTTCTACCGCAGTTTGCGACAGTTTACAGCCTCTTGCCTTTTTGCGGCTTGCAGGCAGCTCTGTGCGTTGCTATGGTTGTTGTACACAAACCAACCAGCCAACAGTTTGCAGGGCTGCAATAGAGATGCATATTCAAAAGAAATGCCCACATCTCTGGTCAGGAGGAGGAACACAGCTACTTTTAAACATTATAAATTATAAATAAAAGTATAGCATTTGGAAAAACGCTATATTTGGAGAAAGGCCTTATTCAGAATATCCAAAACGGAATATGCTGTTTACATGGCCCGTATCAAAGTCTGAATATTGTCATATTTGGAATAATAGTGGAATACTAGTGTACATGTAAACATACTCAGTCAGCCAAAAGATGACAATCAATCACCTTCTCAAATATGTCAATGAAATATATGTCACTTTGGCCCTATCAGTCATGTATTTATCATGTATTAAACAGTGGCTAATCAGTGCCTGGACTATTTTTCATTCATATGCTGTCCAGATTGGCAACTAAAGATGAAAAGCCACAAGAGAGAGAATGATAACTTTTGGTTTAAATACAGCCGTCTGTGACTTTATGGCACATCAGGAGGGAGTGATGTGGAGATGAGAAGGAGTGAGGTCTAATTACAGCTCTGTGACTCAACAGAGAGGAAGAGCAGTGAGAAAAGATGCAGATGGAGCAAGAGGAGAAGAGCAAAAATCAAGGCACAACCAGTGACAGAGGACTGAGCAAAAGAGATGACAGCAAAAACAAGAGAAAGTGGCAAAAGCTGTGTGTGTGTGTGTGTGTGTGTGTGTGTGTGTGTGTGTGTGTGTGTGTGTGTGAGAGAGTGTGTGTGAGAGAGAGAGAGAGAGAGAGAGAGAGAGAGAGAGAGTGTGAGTGAGTGAGTGAGTGAGTGAGTGAGTGAGTGAGAGAGAGACAGAGAGGAGAGAGAGAGAGAGAGAGAGAGAGAGAGAGAGAGAGAGAGGAGAGAGAGAAGGAGAGAGAGAGAGAGGCGAGAAAGAGAGAGAGAACGAGAGAGAGAGGAGAGAGAGAGGTGAGAGAGAGGGGCGAGAGAGAAGGAGAGAGAGAGAGAAGGGGAGAGAGAGAGGAGAGAAGGAGAGAGAAGGGGAGAGAGAGAGAGAGGAGCGAGAGACAGAGAGAGGAGAGAAGGAGAGCGAGAGAGGAGAGAGAGAGAGAAGGAGAGCGACAGAGGAGAGAGAGAGAGAAGGAGAGCGAGAGAGAGAGAGCGAGAGAGAGACAGAGAGAGAGAGAGAGGAGAGAAGGAGAGAGAAGGGGAGAGAGAGAGAGAGGAGCGAGAGACAGAGAGAGGAGAGAAGGAGAGCGAGAGAGGAGAGAGAGAGAGAGAGAGAGAGAGAGAGAGAGAAGGGGAGAGAGAGAAGGGGAGAGAGACAGAGAGAGGAGAGAAGGAGAGCGAGAGAGAAGGAGAGAGAGAGCGAGAGCGAGAGAGAGAGAACCACTTTTAAGAGTCACACTCCTTGTGATCAGCTTAGGAAAACTCCTCAGGGGGAAATTACATAAAATGGGGACATCTCTTTTTCAAAGCAGCCAAGCTAGCTATTATGTGGACTGCACTGTCCTCCATCTGTGGTAGCTGGCTAGCTAAATGCCTTTTTGTGATACCCCATCAATCCCCTGCTGGTTTTTTTTGGTTCCTCCTTTTTTATAAAAAGAAAAATGTTTTGGTCATATTTGCTGAAACTGTCACTTTATCCTAACCCTGGTATATGAGAGATTATCTGAAAGAAAAAAAAAAAAAACATGTTGCTCTGACTCGTCTAAGTGCTCCTAATGGCATTTGCAAGTTTCCACCGCACCCAAGGGAAAACAACCAATCAGAGCCTCTAATGCGGTGTCAATAACTGCTCGTGAACTCTGATCAAAATTGTCAAACTAGGCAGCGTTGATTTAAATATGATTCAAGATTCTGTTACTGCATTGTCTATTTCCAGTGTTTCCTCTATGTCGATAGAAAATTTCTGCCACCACGGTATCAGAAATAGGGCAGACGCACAACGTTTCTGACTGTAGTAGTGGTCATAGTGACTGAAAGTGTGATGTGAGATGCTAAAAAGAAACTACACGCCGTTTTCAGGTAACGTTTTGACGTCAAAAGGTTAATCTGTGTCTTCGGAGTGGTTTTTGGTTTTATGTGTCAAAAAAAACACTTGGATATGACATTGAGTTAGTCTGGGTGACATCTTTTGAGAGGTTTACGTCCAGGGGTGGTGATCTAGAAGACAAGAGCCATCCTAACTCCCGCGTTAAATGGTTTGTTTTAGGTTTTAAAAAGTCAAAAAAGTTAAGAGAACGGTGTACTGAAACAGAACTGCATGCATCACCTCGTTGATCAATTAGTAAACAGGAAATGTCTTACTTTCAACTAGGTTATCAAAGCGTCATACTAGTGTCTCCTTTTCACAGGTTCAGTACAGCATGCTTTACCATGGCATACCGAAACCACAATACCCCTAGTCCTCAACCCACATTCTCTGCCCTAAGTCAAACTAAGAAGTCCTTATTTAGACATTTTAATTAGTATAGGAAATTGCAAACTGAATTTTTATTAGGCCCATCTATGAATAATATAAGAAATTACGAAGGGGGTACGACTAGAAAAGTTCTCAACTTCTTCCTACCCCTTCTAAACATGAACAACATTATTTGAGTTACTTATTTGTTACTGAGGATCCCATTTGTTTTTCTTTTATTGTAACATGTTCAATAAATTGACAAAATAAAATAGGAAAATATTTAAAAAGGTCCAATGTGTAGGAATTTCTCCCATCTAGCGTTGAGATATCAATCAACTCTCTCGCACCACGCAGTTCAAAGTACGTATTACAGCTACGGTAGCCTTCACGCTTCAAAAAGACGGTCTCTTGCTCTTTTCAACATCCTTTTTCTTTTTCTGGGCGAAGAAGAAGACTCCTGTTCCTGACATTTGGATTTTGAACACGTGTGGTCCTCCATGTTTCCTTCTTCAAACTTGCCGGGGCCGGGAAGCTACGATACCGTTAGCAGCATTAGCAGCACCTGTGAGTTTATCATGTGACAGAGAAAACGCGAAAGGCGGAGCAGTATGTCCTGTATGTCCCTTACCGGCTAACGCATTTCAAGATGGAGCATGAATATGGAGCGTCTACCCCAGTTCAGCTGGGGTCGGGTGCGCTGCCACATGGGTGGCAGTGAAGGTCAGGGGCCTCGACGGACCAGACCCGGGCAGCAGACGCTGGCTCTGGGGACGTGGAACGTCACCTCTCTGTGGGGGAAGTAGCCGGAACTTGTGGGAGGTGGAGCGCTACCAGTTGGATCTGGTGGGGCTTACCTCTACGCACAGTCTCGGTTCTGGAACCATACTCCTGGATAGGGGTTGGACTCTTTTCTTCTCCGGAGTTGCCCAGGGTGTGAAGCGCCGGGCGGGTGTGGGGATACTCACAAGCCCCCGGCTGAGCGCCGCTACGTTGGAGTTTACCCTGGTGGACGAGAGGGTCGCCTCCCTACGCCTGCGGGTTGTGGGGGGGAAAACTCTGACTGTTGTTTGTGCGTATGCACCAAACAAGAGTTCGGAGTATTCGGCCTTCTTGGAGACCTTGAATGGAGTCCTGTATGGGGCTCCAGTGGGGGACTCCATAGTTCTGCTGGGGGACTTCAACGCGCACGTGGGAAATGATGGAGACACATGGAGAGGCGTGATTGGGAGGAACGGCCTCCCTGATCTAAACCAGAGTGGTTGTTTGTTGTTGGACTTCTGTGCTAGTCATGGATTGTCTATAACGAACACCATGTTCGAACATAGGGATGCTCATAAGTGTACTTGGTACCAGAGCACCCTAGGCCAAAGGTCAATGATTGATTTTATAATCGTTTCATCTGATCTGAGGCCGTATGTTTTGGACACTCGGGTGAAGAGAGGGGCAGAGCTGTCAACTGATCACCATCTGGTGGTGAGTTGGGTCAGAGGGTGTGGGAAGACTCTGGACAGACCTGGTAAGCCCAAACGGGTAGTGCGGGTAAATTGGGAACGTCTGGAGGAGGCCCCTGTCCGACAGACTTTCAACTCACACCTCCGCCGGAGCTTTTCGTGCATCCCTGTGGAGGCTGGGGGCATTGAACCCGAGTGGACAATGTTCAAAGTTTCCATTGCTGAAGCTGCGGCGGGGAGCTGTGGTCTTAGGGTCTTAGGTGCCTCAAGGGGCGGTAACCCACGAACACCGTGGTGGACACCGGTGGTCAGGGAAGCCGTCCGACTGAAGGAGTCTTTCCGGGATATGTTATCCCAGAGGACTCTGGAGGCAGTTGCAAGGTACCGAAGGGCCCGAAGGGCTGCAGCCTCTGCCGTGAAAGAGGCAAAGCAGCGGGTGTGGGACAAGTTCGGAGAAGACATGGAGAAGGACTTTCGGTCGGCACCAAGGTGCTTCTGGAAAACCGTTCGCCACCTCAGGAGGGGGAAGCGGGGAACCATCCAAGCTGTGTACAGTAAGGATGGGACGCTGTTGACCTCAACTGAGGAGGTAATAGGGCGGTGGAAGGAGCACTTTGAGGAACTCCTAAATCCGACTAATACGCCCTCTATGGTAGAGGCAGAGCTGGAGGATGATGGGGGATTGTCATCAATTTCCCTGGTGGAAGTTGCTGAGGTAGTTAAACAACTCCACAGTGGCAAAGCCCCAGGGATTGATGAGATCCGTCCAGAAATGCTTAAAGCTCTGGGTGTGGAGGGGTTGTCTTGGTTGACACGCCTCTTCAACATTGCGTGGAAGTCGGGGACGGTGCCTAAGGAGTGGCAGACCCCTTTTTGGTTCCCCTTTTCAAAAAGGGGGACCAGAGGGTGTGTGCCAATTACAGGGGTATCACACTTCTCAGCCTCCCCGGTAAAGTCTACTCCAAGGTGCTGGAAAGGAGGGTTCGGTCGATAGTCGAACCTCAGGTTGAAGAGGAACAATGCGGATTCCGTCCTGGTCGTGGAACAACAGACCAGATCTTTACTCTCGCAAGGATCCTGGAGGGAGCCTGGGAGTATGCCCAACCGGTCTACATGTGCTTTGTGGATCTGGAGAAGGCGTATGACCGGGTCCCCCGGGAGATACTGTGGGAGGTGCTGCGGGAGTATAGGGTGAGGGGGTCCCTGCTCAGGGCCATCCAATCTCTGTACGACCAAAGCGAGAGCTGTGTCCGGGTTCTCGGCAGTAAGTCGGACTCGTTTCAGGTGAGAGTTGGCCTCCGCCAGGGCTGCGCTTTGTCACCAATCATGTTTGTAGTATTTATGGACAGGATATCGAGGCGTAGTCGGGGTGGAGAGGAGTTGCAGTTTGGTGAGCTGGGGATCTCATCGCTGCTTTTTGCGGATGATGTGGTCCTGATGGCATCATCGGCCTGTGACCTTCAGCACTCACTGGATCGGTTCGCAGCCGAGTGTGAAGCGGCTGGGATGAGGATCAGCACCTCTAAATCTGAGGCCATGGTTCTCAGCAGGAAACCGATGGAGTGCCTTCTCCAGGTAGGGAATGAGTCTTTACCCCAAGTGAAGGAGTTCAAGTACCTTGGGGTATTGTTCGCGAGTGAGGGGACAATGGAGCGGGAGATTGGTCGGAGAATCGGCGCAGCGGGTGCGGTATTACACTCAATTTATCGCACCGTTGTGACGAAAAGAGAGCTGAGCCAGAAGGCAAAGCTCTCAATCTACCGGTCAGTTTTCGTTCCTACCCTCACCTATGGTCATGAAGGCTGGGTCATGACCGAAAGAACGAGATCCAGGGTACAAGCGGCCGAAATGGGTTTCCTCAGGAGGGTGGCTGGCGTCTCCCTTAGAGATAGGGTGAGAAGCTCAGTCATCCGTGAGGAGCTCGGAGTAGAGCCGCTGCTCCTTCGCGTCGAAAGGAGCCAGTTGAGGTGGTTCGGGCATCTGGTAAGGATGCCCCCTGGGCGCCTCCCTAGGGAGGTGTTCCAGGCACGTCCAGCTGGGAGGAGGCCTCGGGAAGACCCAGGACTAGGTGGAGGGATTATATCTCCAACCTGGCCTGGGAACGCCTCGGGATCCCCCAGTCGGAGCTGGTTAATGTGGCTCGGGAAAGGGAAGTTTGGGGTCCCCTGCTGGAGCTGCTACCCCCGCGACCCGTTACCGGATAAGCGGAAGAAGATGGATGGATGGATGGATACCCCAGTTCATGCAAACGTAAAATTTCAAGCCAATAGGAATACTTGGAATTCATGGTGGTGGTAAATATTCATGAAAAAGGACAAGTTTGTGAACAGGCAACACAGATTTTGATAATGAACAACTAAACACACTGGACTTTTAAAAGAATTATGTGCGTTTGGAAAAGAGGAATAGAAACACAAAAGCTGCGTCTAAAATCTCTCCCTGCCTACTATTTTGAGCACAATAGTTATTCCGTCCGTGTCCAAACTCTAAGTATAAGATGTATGAACTAAATCAAACAATGAAACTAAAAGTTATATGTACATAACTGTTTGCTAACAATCCCACAATGCAATGAATCACGTTATAGATGTGAAAATTACAGTCATAAAACCTGTCATTGATAACACAAAATTAGGGTTAAGTGTAAGTGTATGTAAAGGTCAATTCACTGCTCATAATAGAGGAAACTATTTAGAGTCTGTTATAAAGGCAGTAATGAATGAGAGAATGACTATTGACTTTTTGCACAAGGTCAAACAGGCTGTCCCTGAGCACAATGTACCGCCCTAACAAGCTGTGAGCAAGCAAAGCCACAGAAATAGAGGGAGAGAGAGGGTCAATTCAAGAGAGGGGTGCACAAGTGCCGACGTACTGCACCATGCCCAGTTGGGCAGCTATTAGGCCAGAGTGGAAAGTCGCTGGGACAAATAAGTCTCAGCCTGCTAGGCCTGCTGCTGTATGTTGACCTGGAGCCTCAAATACACAGGTGCACAAAAAATAGGACAACAATGAAAAGGGAAAAAGGCATGAAAAGGTTCACGCAAACACACTTTAGTCCATTACTAAGCTAAGGCAATATTTGCAGTTTCCACATCTGCTTCCATTAACCTTGTGAATCGCAGCATGCTGATAGTGGTGCCACTAAGTACACTGCATGCTTTCCCTCTTAGCTCTCATTGTTTTATTACTTTACTTATAAAAACCCTTTACAAAATACAGACTGTGTACGTAATAAAAGCAGCACCTGTACCGGGGCGTTGCACTGGATGACAGATACAGCCACACTACTACGTTTTCATTTTACAACGGAAATGATCTCCGTCTTCATGAGCATTTCAGCACAAGTTCAGAACTGATCTCCGTCCCTTCCAATACGCCTGAAAACGCACACTGGGCATGTGCATGCCGGCGGGAACACGGTGGAAGGCTGATAACGCGGGAATTGTTGCAAATCGCTCGAATAGTAGCTTGCCTCCTCTGCATGTAGGCAGTAGTAGCATTATAAAATGCAAAATGTTATGCATTGACAACAAGGTCCAAATGGTTGTTAATTCGTTATCTATGTTGAACTAACCACTGGTTGGCAAGGCTGCTGTCGTTTGTTTTATTTCGGGAAAGGGTCGCGTGACAAATCAGGGAAAGACCCATTCAGGAAGCAGACGTGGGTATCTGCATCATCGTTTTTCCAAAGGTTTTCATTTCTGCCCGTCCAGACTAAAATGCAACCCCTGAGTTTAAGTTTTTAAACTTACACCTGGTCATTTTAGGGGCGATATGAGCAGTGTGGAAGCTAGGCTTGAATGTAGAAAAAGTTATGCATTTTCAAACAAAAACTTATTAGTCAGGATAAAGTAGTAAAGCATTTCAGGCTACATCCACACTGACTGATGCATTTGTGTTTTTGTGTGTTTTTGTGTTAAAGATTTCCTTAAATACCTACATTCCTTGTGGGCCGTATGTCCTGTGGCTATAGTTCATAGCAAAGCCTTTAAAAAGGTTTTTCTTACATTAACAAGGTCACACAGCTTGAATTACACAAAAGAAAGAAGAGCGAGAGAAAAAACAGAGTCAGAGAAATGTACTTATCTAAGCTTTCTCTCTAGAGATTCAGCACTTAACAGTAATTAGAAAATAGTCTGCTGCCATGCAAACGTGAACTGAACACACAGTCTCTTGGACTCGAGTGAGATCCTACAGGGCCTCTGGCAGTAAGTGTGGTGAATCTCAGCTGTAACAAAAACTGCAAAATGAGCAACATAGCAGCGATTTATTGACCCTTCAGATCCACATAGTCAACTGCACTGCTGCTTAAAACAGGCGGCCAAGAAATCTGCAGAAACCCGCTGCTGACTTTGAGTGTTTAGAAAGGAAAGGGGAAAAAAAATCAAACGGTGGGATTTGGCTCTGGGTTGGGAGCTCAGACTCTAATAACGGCTTATGAGTCTTTCAAGTGAGGTTTGGATTTTCAAGACATTCAGGCATCACAAGGCAGCGCTGATACAACTCTTTCATTTCTTCTGGTCAAGTGGATGAGGAGGAGAAATCAATACCCTAAGCACTAACAGGCGGTGAGGGAACCATTAATCAGGGGAGGGGTGGGGTGCATTAGGAGAACGTGTTGAAGCAACTGGCTAAAAGCTCCATTTTGCTCTACATTGCAAACTAAAGAGGGACAACAAGATGTCTGTCACAGGGTCACTTAAGAGAGTTCTCGCTGAGGCCAAAATCATTTGACTGCAGTTCTATTTAAACTAATCTATACTAAATTCAAACTGTGTGTCGCAAAGGACCGGGCGTGTGCTTTTCTGTGTAAATTCAGTGCTGCAGTGTGGTAGGTGCACACTGTAGAGTTGCTGGAGTTTGCTGTGGAGATACAGGAAGTTGCTGGGGGTTGGAAGACACATCAAACAGGATGTGAAAATAGCTAAGCTGTGGCATTAATGTAAGCACATGCAGACACAAAGGACACAGTAATGTTGGGACAGACTAGATAACTTACAACCCACAAATTCTACTTGACTCTGGGCTCCAAAAGGTTTGAGGCAGCAGGATGAGTGGGTGGTGAAGGTTACAATCCTGTCTGTCTTTCTCAACAACAAAAAATACTCTTCCATTTGTGACATTCAGCTGAAATAAAAGAGAGGTCAAATTCTTTTCGCCCACCAGCCAAATGGCTAGTGAATGTTCAAATTTTACCAGCCACTCAATAGATTACAATTGGTTCTTTTTGGTTGGCGAGTGAAGCTATCAGCCACTTAGCTTCACTCACACATGCATATTTTACCAGCATTTGGCTGGTGGCTGGTGCCAATTTTAACCCCGGGCCCCAAAGTAGAGAATAGCTGAATTGGGAAATCTATCTAACTCATACTGGCCTGATGAGCCAAAAATCTGAAAATGTGAATAAGTCGGTCACTTTTACCATTCTTCAGGACTCCAGTTGCATTTCCTAGACCGTGCTAACCTCACGTTTCATCATTTTATTTAGTTTTTTTGTGTGTGTGCAATTTCTCTAAATAATTATTTATTTCCTTAGTGTAATACTACTTTACATTTTCTTTACATTTGCCTCCTTTAATAACCACTGAGTGTCTTAATGTTCCACAAAGGCCTCGGCTCTATTGGTAATCTATTGGCAAGCTCTCATTCAATTCCTGGGGTGACTTTAAAATCTGAGCTTTATGGCATACTAATTCATTAGTGGCTGCAATATAAGACTGATAGTAATATGACATGAACAGAGCTCAAATAACACATGATCTGCATCTGTAGACAGCAGTTGGAAGAAGAAGCAAGATGAAGAGGCGGATCTCACGTCATGCTACATGGGCACAGTTCAAAGATTTGTTGATAGGAGTTAATTCTATCGGCTAGCAGAGCTGTTAATCTTTATTTATTTAAGGAGGAAATGAGAACAAGTGTACAGTGCTTAGGGCAATGGCCAGACTCTGTTGTGGTCTCCACCTGCTGCTTTGCCTCTAGATTTGTTTTCCGACACAGAAAACGAGCAGAATAATACTCGGCTATGCCTTTAAAACGGATGATTTCATTATAAAAACATAGATTTTTTTAATCATTGATTTTACAGTGTCATACTGCTCTGTTCAAATGCTACGGTAACAGGTCATATAAACAAGGTTATCATACATCTGAAACTTCAATTATTTTAGTAAATCATCTCCAGTAAAGATCTCCTAAAGCCAAATATTACTAGTAAGGATGTCAACGTGATCAAGAGCACACTTTAACTCTGAGTATGCTACAGGGTTTCCCACAGCACTTTGCAGCTCGGTCACGGAGGATAATGGGAGCAATGCCAGTGAAACTGTTACAGCACTTTTTTTGAAAATAGTTTCATGAGCTTAAAGATGCACATTGCAACTGTTATTTTAAAAATCTGGTTATTTATTTATTATTTATTATTATTTAAATGTAATATTTAGTGTAGTGTGTAGTACAGAGTCTGCACTACAGAGATGTATTAATTATATATTTAAATTTGATATTTAAATATCAAATTTTTGCGGGAAACCCTGTGCTAAAATGGTAATGTTAAAAAAGTATGTGTATGTAGACCTCACTGTTGAATGTCAACTTCTGAAGTTGCACAAAGTAATTAAGACAAAGCCCACGAGTTAAAAAAAGGCAGAAAAAGTACAAATCCTACATTATACCACCAGTGGCAATTTCCCCTTTTTTATCTATGCATGAAGGGAGATCACAATGTATAACTGAACTAGTCTGTGTTATGCAAATTTGTCATGGGCCCACTCTCTGCACATTTGTGCTGTAAGATATTTTACATATAAGCCCACGGTTAAATGCTTTCAAAATTTTTACATTCCGGTATCTAAAACTTGAACAAATCCTGCTCTATGTTCAGATTAAGTGAAAACAGTTTAACAACTTCAAATAGCCTGTAAAGATAAAACAGGAAGCTAGCTGAAACGGGCTCTGTGTGCTATTTACTGATAAGAGGCAAAAGCAATTGGTAGAGTATGAGCACACACACCCAATTCAGGTCATTCGTGTTGCAGCAGTATTTCTGAATATCATCCTCATATTTTCTTTAAAATACACACACACACACACACACACACACACACACACACACACACACACACACACACACACACACCTCTCTCTAGGGCTGCAACTAACCATTACTGACTAACAGATTATTTTTTGGGCCATTTTAGGCCTTTATTGACAAGACAGATGAAGACATGAAAGGGGAGAGTGAGGGGGAATGACATGCAGCAAAGGGAAGCAGGTCAGAGTCGAACCTGCGACCACCGCGCCAAGGAGCAAAGCAAACCTCCATACATGTGCGCCTGCTCCACCAACCGAGCCAACCCGGCCACTGCAACTAACCATTATTGTCATTGTCAATTAAACTGTTGATTATTTTCTTGATTAATCAATTAGTTGTTTGGTCTCTAAAATGTCAGAAAATGGTGAAAACTGTGGATCAGTGTTTCCCAAAGCCCAAGATGGCGTCCTCAAATGTCCTGTTTTGTCCCCCAACTCAAAGATATTCAGTTACTGTCACAAAGGAGTGAAGAAACTAGAAAATATTCACATTTAATGAGTGAGAATTTGTATTAATTTTTCATAAGAAATTACTTAAACCAATTAATCGATTATCAAAATAGTTGGCGATAAATTTAATAGTTGACAACTAATCAAATCTTTGCAGCTCGACACACCTCTGTACAGAAGTAGCAAACATTGCTCCACAAAAAGCCATAAACGATGGCTTCAGTGGCCTCCATGTTTACTTCCATACAACAGCATCTCTTGCACATGTGGGTCAGTTCAGAACTGTGGCTTGTTCACAGTGGAATCGGTTATTGGCCTCAGGGCTCACTTTGGGATTGAGCCTTCGAGTGCATGAGATTGGCAAATATTGTTTTCCTGACTATTCTTAAACAATGCAAAAATATATCTGGGCTCGACAGTAACAGTTGCCCTTGACAACCAGATTGAGTCAATTGGCAACCGTTTCGTGGCCTCTGGTTTCCCCCTTTGGCAACCACCTATATAAATATAAAATATTTGTGTTTTTTTTTTTTTTAATAAAAACAAAAAACAAAACTTACGAAGCTGGAAAATCTTATTTCAAAAGAAGTCAATATTTTATTTGGTTAAAGTTTAAACACTACGTTCGTGTGCACTACTTGGGCGGAGTGATTTGCTTGCAGCACATGAGAAGCCCCGTGGCGAGGAGCAGAGTTCGCCTGGAGTTCGTTCAGGTACTGCGAGCAAATCACTCCGCCCAAGTAGCAGAAGTAGCAGTGCTTCGCCTTTCTGAGAATATAGTTCCCAGTTTGTATCCGGTTAGAAGATGGCTGTGTGTCATGTGATCTTGTTATTTGTACACGCTGTGACTATACAAATCACAACATGTAAATAGGAACATGTTGGCGTTATTTTGTCACTTATTGGGAGCAGTAGACTAGATGGAGCCTGTTACCTCCAGGATCTGTGCTAAGCTAGGCTAGTCAGACAGTTACAACACGCACGGAGATAAGAAGGGTATGTATGGACTTATCTAACTCTGGGGGATATGGGGAATAAGACAAAGTTCCAATAAGTCGGCGTGTTCCTTTAAAACATGGCAACCGTATTATCAATATGGCAACCAAAAGCTGATGCCTGATTGGCAAGCCGGCAACCACTTTAAAAAGTTAGCGTTGAGCCCTGTATATATATATAAAAAAAATCCATCTTTTCTTTCAAAAGATACAAGGCCAAAATGTTGCTGCATAACAGAAAAGACCAAATTAGAAGAGTAGATATTATTAGTTTAACAATACATGGTACTGACTTGGTGAGGAGTTGGAGTCTCTGTTAAAATAGGACAGTTTGCTTTACTACTCATGCACTGGCAAATGAGAGAACTAAACGTTGGTGTATGACTCAAGGCTGCAAATTAGAGGGGCGCCTGGTCTGGTCAGCCAGCTGTGTGAGTCACGGTGACACACAGCTTGCTAACTGGCTGACAGTTGTGAAACCTGATAACTACATATTTTTAGTCTTCCCTCCATCTAATTAATGCCACTGATGTTGTAATACAGTAATATTATGAACAAAAGCAGCAGTATCTTCTAGTACAGCTCACAAAAACGATTAACCATAGTCAGTCAAATTAAAAAGACCCCTATTGCCAAATATGCATTGTGTTTCACTCTGCAGCATTGCACTGCTGTCTGCGGTAACGTTCTTGTAGTTAGTTGACGTCCGTAAAGGACGGACCATCGAGTGCGTTATCTAAACAAGTAACCTTTACCGGACACGTGTCTGTGCTGCGCTCCGGAGGCGCCGCGACCCCCCACGAGAAAACGGGGCCATTTAAGTCAATGCTTGACAGTCCACCGACCGCGTCACGGCACGCCCCAGAAGCGTGCGTGAAGTGGATCTCCGTTCAAGATACGCGGCAGGTCTATTTTCACGCGAGCAGCGGGGCGTTCGGACAGCCGGGCAGGAAGTGAAACAGCGAGAGTATCCACCCAATTCTCGGAACCGCAATTTCCACCTGAGAGATTTAGCATCAATACACAAACCTCCTCCAAGAAATGCAGGTTTTATGGAAATTCTAATGACATTTTATGACATTTAATATAATTTCCATCTTTAATACCTAATGCTAGATAAACTGGCATGTCCCATTTGTAATCTCTCCTCTTAAATGGGTATTTTGACAAGTGATAAAGGTTAGTATATTTCGGGATGATTAAATGGTTTGACACAACTGGTTTCCATGTCCTCAAAACAACCTTTTGATCCCCTCAGTGGAAGACCATTAGATAAATGCTTCTATAAAAAGGCCTTTTATAAAAGCTATTGAAATGAGGAGGAAACTGATGTGTGGGGAAAAGCCAGAGCTGGAGCTGCCTAATATTTTGGCAGCATTGACTTTTGGTAAGATGTTGCATTTATTGTACTTTCCCATTTCAGAACACAAGACAAAACAATATAAAGTAATGTACAAAATAATTGTTTTTCTCGATTACATTGTTTTTGTAATCGTTAGGAGCCAAAATCGGCTTCCTTTCATCTTTGTATTCTGAATGCAACTTTGACAACACCACCAACTGCCTATTTTGCTATCTACTACAATTTATCACATAATCGCCCTGCCGCAGTGTGTGGTAAGAAGTAGTGAATGAAAGCAGGAGTAGATGAACAAAGTGAAAAACAGATCTTCCTGTATGCCAACGTGAGGGCTGGAGATAGCAACACTGCTACGATCCCAGTGATCTGAAACTGAACATGGTGAGAAGGTAAAGGATGCTACATTCAAGGAAAGCCTTAACACGGACTTGCTCCTCTCATGAGAGGGACCCTTTGTACTAGAAGAGCAGAGCTGTTTAGTATTAGTATCAGCAGACAGATAGCACCGGGGATGGAAGCAAAGGAGCCACTATGAACACACTCCACCTCAGGGACGTTTTCTTTTAGATGTAGGCTACTACTCCAAATGCGTGTGAATACTGTGCTGCACAGCATCAGGTAAAGCAACATGTCACAGAATTGTTAGGCTGTGTATGATTGCTTATCTCGTTCTCGGTTATGTTCTTTTATTCAGGGTAAAGCCAATTGAGAAGAATTCAGTTTAGCATTATTGACAGCGGTTTCGTAGCCAACTTGTTTAAAAAGAAGAGAGCAAAGAGGAAACTGACCAGACCAAACTGATGTGGTATTACTCGATACTTAACTTCTTTGAAGTAACTGACCATTGCAGAGAAATTTGCAGAACAAAATGTTTAGCAACACAAAAGGTAGAGGGCACACACAGCTAAAACCAGGCTAACATACTTTGACATACTTTATGGTATTGGTAGGTACCATTGCACAAGCTGATCTTCTGTACTTTGGAGATCAGGCCATTTTAAACTTTACAATAGTTTATCACAGAAACATGCAAAAATGATCTTAGTTTCATTTTTTATTTTATTTTATTTTTAAGAAATGTTGCTGTAAATTTGGATTTTGTGCCTCAATATGTATGAAAAACTAAGTGATATCGTGTTGGGACATGCAAGCTAGTTTGAATAGAACTGTTGGATCAATCAATCCAATTAATCAAAATCATTGTCTATCTATCACTGTTGTTAGATCACCAAAATGGCGTGCGAGTATGTTTCAGTGACTGACAAGAGCTTGTTCCATCTCGTTTCTCATGAGTTACCTCAGGGGGGGAAGATTCAGACTAATGTATGAGTACTGTGAGGAGGAACAAAAACAGGATGAAAGAAATGGAGAGGGGGATGGTATCTGACAAACATCGGGCCAATTCATACCGTTTCAAAAAGTGAACTGGTCCTATGGGCAAAGCAGCCAACAACTAATTCAAATGAAATGTGGACTGAGATAGAGGGAACAGTCATGCAGGCTTTTCTTCCCCATTTCAGATGTAGTCTCTGTCCAGAAATAACCTGTGAAGCATTTTCTGTAGCTCTTATGGTTGTTCACTTACAGTATGTTACGGACTAGCTGGGTCAAATATGGAAGGCCAGGAGATGTGAATATCTTTTCATTTTAAAAGCCATTGAGTGTAGCTCTGGTGGGCAACAAAGGCAGACATTTTTCCAACTTTACACATAGTAGCATTAACTGTATCTCTTCATATAGTATGTCAGGTGGGACTGGCTATATGATTTATACTGTGAGACAGTAAAGATTTGAAAAAAAAAAAAGGATATATGCTTTGTGCTTTGTCACATGGATCAGTGTAGTTTTTGTTGAACCTTTGAAGGTGTAGTGTCAAAGTAGAGCTTCATACAAGGGATAAGACTGAATCTGAAGAATTATGTTTAAGCAATTAGTTTTAAGTTGTTGTACTTTCTGGCGGACAGAGACTTCTGTAAATGAGCTAAAATAAAAAGGCCTTTAAAAGCATCTTGCAAGAAAGGAAACAAATCAGGAATTGAGAGCAATGACATACGCACCATATAGGGAACTGAGAAGTAAAATATGGGTGTTCCATCTTTTTAAATATTTTTAGATGTTTAAATTTGAAAACAATAAGCAGAACATTAGGTAGTATGAAACAGCACGGGCACCGATAGGCTTATCTCATATCTCAACATCTTGGCTGGACCTAGCTGGTGAATTAGAGGAAATGTACAGTGCTTTCTCTTCGCATATGTAAATTTAATAAGACGACTCAGATTTAGCTCAGTGTTTCCTGAGCTAACTCTCTCTCCCTCTCTTTTCCTCACCCTCTAGGCGCCCCTGGTGAGATAGATATTTTCCCTTAAATCTCTTATTAATGGAAGAAAAAAAAAACACTCTTCCCTGACAGAACAGTTAACTCATCCAAGGCAGCCGACTTCTATATATCTATATATCTATATCTATATATACACACATATATATACATATATACATATACATATACATACATACATACACACACACACACACACACAGTATAACATGATAGCATAAACTCAAAGTATTTCATCACATGCAAACTGCTGTAAAGTAGTCTTGCACGCTACCGACTCATTAACACCGTTAGGGGCTGAAAAGCAGAAGTCCCTTTATAGTAAAGATCAAGATTCTGTGGAAGGGTTACAAGAGTAAAACTATTTGGAGGAAGGGATGTAACGATACACTCAAGTCACGACTCAATACGATTCTCAATTTTCACAAGTTCACGATACGATTTTCTCAAGATTATTTTTTAACAGAATGAGCTGCAGACAAACTGAAAAATATTTCTTTATTCATATAAACTGTGCAAGACAACAGATGTGTCCTCTTATCAAAAAGTGCAACTGAAATTGTATTTTCTTATCTTAAATAACAAAAATCTAATAAAAAACAAACAAATCCCAAATCAAAATAACTAAATGAATAGAAATATATCTCTTCAAATAAATAAACTAAGAAAAGATAGAGACGTCTGACGTCAAACACATGAAATCAAAAGTAGATTACGACCTAAGCTTTGTGGTCCTTTAGAAATGTATCTTTTACAAAAGGGGCTATTCACCGTGTTGACAGCCAAAAGCTTAAGAGCAGTGTTTCGGAGAACCATCTTAACCGTAGGCGGTAAGTCAAAAAAAGGACTGACCTTTAAGCCAAGGGGGAAGAAATAGTCATGCAATATCAAAAGGATGTCTTAAACTGAGTGTTTAGCAACACACATTTTCATAGAAAATATATCTAATTTTTCTGCACTGTTGCCTCTTTGTCATGTCATCACTATGACTCTAAATAGAAGGATTGTGATGATTGCATTTAAATCCAAATGTAATCATTGTGGAGGAAAATTGCAGTATGTACTTCCTAATAGCTTGGCTATCTCATCAAGGTCAGAGAAAGACATAAACGCTTTTCAGGCGACCAGAAAGCATGAGGCTTTGAATAAGCCTCTCATGCCTGAGGATCTGGACAAGCCTGGGGTTTCACAGAGCACTTTAGATAGCTCATAATGGAACAAAAAAAACTAGGCATCTTTTGCCTTTTTAATGCAGCGTAACACAAGCATTGCTCCTTTAGAATACTTTACTAATCACACCTCAGGCTAGAGATGCACGATATTGGAAAAAAACTGACATAGCAATACTTTTTTTCCCCTGCGATACATATTGCAATATGAAAAAATGAGTAATGTTTACAAGATGACAAATAGCTCTATTTGGAAATAATCATTCTCGACTACTGCGGTGATTTTGTTGGGGAGTGCGTGTAAGTAGAAAATAAAAAGCAACTTTTCTTATGTGAACCATTCTTTGTTGAAATGTAATGCTTTACAAACACCAAAGCAAGTAAGCGCTGCGACTACTCATCTGAAGTGATTATGCAGAGGGACATTAGGAAGAAATACACCGGTTGACTCACTTATTCATTTAATACTATCAATCCAGGCTAAATGTCAATGATATTAATAATGCATGCATGTTGCTTCCCATACAGGTTGTGGTTGACTAGCGGGGCCGGCTTGTTTGTTAGATAAACTGATCAATGTATGTTGTGACTGGTGGTACGCTGTGCATGCAAAGCCTGCGTGTCACGCACGAGCAACAAACGGTGTATCCAAGAACACTTAAATCAGCCTAAATTATGTTACATCAGACACAGACTTCTGTTGTAGATTAGTGTAACGTTTTCAGCTTCGCAGCTCCGAACTGTAACGTTAGTTGGGACAGACCCCTTGATTCTTAATGCTAACTATATTAGCTTTAGCCTGGCTGGTAGCAGCTTTCTGGCAACTCTGCGGTGAAAAATGGCCCGGGAGACGTCGTGATAACTTGCATTAATCAGATGATTTAGTTCGTCTTTGCAGCAAACATAAAACACTGACTACTGTAGGTTCACTACCCATGGAGAAGCATGTGCATCACTGCGACGGTATTTTTCTACACACCGGAGAGCCTCACTTCCCATAACAAAGCCCGTCGGACTAACGTGACGTCACATACACACGTTGCCCACATGGCCACCTGTCTCAAATGGGCCAGGGCCGGTCGGTAACAGTCACGTAAAAGGAGAACGGTGAAAGTTTACTTTTCTATCAAGCAGCAAAAAAGTTGTAGCGTTAACATCGCACGTCCTGCGATGTGACTATCGCGGTAGGGCTGAACGATTTTTGAAAATAATCTAATTGCGATTTTTTTCCCAAATATTGCGATTCGATTATTTTTTTAACCTTTGTCTTCTGTATTATTCAACAAAGACAAACAATAAATCATTTTATAGTATGAACAACACACAATTACACACTAGACAGTTAAAAAAGTAAAAATATAGTATATACACACACAGTGTATTTTTTTACAGTGCACAGAGAGGAGCTGCCTCCAGCCCCTCCCCCTCGTAAAGTTACGTGCTGCCGTGTGTTCTTGTTCAGAGAGGCTATCGTTACGTTAGCTAGTTGCTGGTGTTCTTGCCGTGGGATTAACTGTACTAATAAAACTGTTGAAACACCGCGGCCACGCTGCTGTGAAAGCTCCCCGAACGTCATTTATCAGTCTGGTTGTTACCCCTCTCAGTGGCAGCTCCTCCACTCCATTTCTTTATGGACCGCTAACCAGAGCTAACCGCTAATCAGAGCTAACCGCTAACCGTTGCCAACCGAGCCTTCAGTTCTGTGTGTCTGTATCCATTAACTGCACGTATGGACTCGAACCAGAATAAAATCCTTCATTTTATTAAAATGGCTGTAAAAGTTTTAAACCACAACTCAGAGTTGTTTGAATGACAGAAATCAGCTCCAGGTACGGCGTAGCGTTAGCGTGCTAAGTTGATGCTTTCTCTGCAGAGTGCAGACTGATTTGCTCTCGCGAGTCATGTGACCAAATCGCAGCCTTTGCGATTAGGAAATCGCGTTTTAACATATCGCGATATTATCGCAAATGCAATTAATCGTTCAGCCCTATATCGCGGTGAAACTAAATATCTTGCAGCCCTGCCTCAAGCCTACTGGTCTTTTTCTTTCGTTTTAGAAATGTGGATGTAAGTTTAACAGACACATCTGGCAAGTGTATGAATGTAAAATATAAATGAAAAAGAACCTATTGATCACAGTGTCCGATACAGGCGCACTGTAGTGTTATTTTTAGATTTGTGGGTGATGATTTTAATCCCACAGATTTTCTTTGTGTTTATAAAGATAACATCACTGCCTGAAACTCTTTTTATACTGTTAATGGCACTTTCATTCAACACTGATATGACTGATATGATTCTTATATGATTCTGATCTTACACAGGAAAGACAACCTACAGCAAGAAAACATCTGCCAGCATTTCATAATTATGAGTAATACGGACAAGTCTTAACATTAAACGATCAAATTGTTTTCTCTTACCTTGAGGACTTCGCCACGCTTGAAACTAAGCTCATCATCAGCAGTGGCGTTGAAATCGTATTTGGCAATGGCCTCCATGGTTGTTGTTGTTGCGGGCTGGAAAACGGCTCTGTGGTGTTTCAGGGGCTGAATAAAAAATAAAAACACGTATCCAGGCTTCTGTGGCCAGATGCTTTTGCTCCGAGTCTCTCCTCCCGTCTATGACCCGCTCCTTTAGGGCTTGGACCTCACATAAAGGTTACAGGAATGTTCCTGCAAACAAGAAACAACTTCGTACTCAATATGGACAAAATGTAGTGCTGACAGTAACAACTGCACAGGGGAGGATGGTCTTCTTAGAAAATAAATGTTGATATGATTACTCCGAGACATGAAGATTGACTTTTAAAACATAAAACTAGATTAAGATGGCCTGAATCAAAACTAAAGATGATTTCGGTTTGATCTGAGGCTTAAGAGCGAATCAAACATATAATCACCTCAACTTGTATGCTGTACCGTATTAGCTCAGTAGAGCATACTAATGAATTGTGTCTCAGTTTTAACATTTACTAATGAATTGTCCTGTTTTTCTTTTCTTTCGTCCTGTTTTACCCAGTTTAATATAGCAAATGTTACTATTGTATATCTTTTGTCCTTTTTATTGTAATTTAAACCTGCTTAATGGACTACAGGTGGAAATTAGCCCTTGGGCTACAATATGTTCACAATCAGAAAATGTGAACATGATGCTGCCTTTATGTTGCAAGTTTGTACTTATTTTACTGCTTCTTGGTTACACTCATAAAATGTTTTTGTAATTGCTTTCTTGTAATCCTGGGAAGGATTACAAGGAAGCAGTTATAAAAACCTGGGAAAGTTATATTGTGGTCTAGACATTACACTCTTTGTTCTATTGAGACCTTACACAATTCAAAATATAGCACACAAGTAGGGCTGCACGATATGAGGAAAAATATATGTATATTGCACTAGTGCATATTGCAATTTCGATAAAATTGCGATTAATTGTGCAGCCCTACACACAAGTATTAATGGCCATTTCCAATGGCAAACTTATGTGAAAAGGGGTTGGGGCCTGTATGTTCTTGCTGCTGTTACTGTGGGCACATTTATAAGAGGATAAGAAGATATTGATGCCAAATTCACTACAATCAACAGCAATTAGTACAGACTTTCCTGACAGCCAATCACCTGGCTCGACCAGATTTAAGTCAGTAGCCTACTTAAGCAGAGCTGACAGTGATACACTGGCTAAACCTACAGTTGCTGAGTTAAATGGATAAAGCTACATCATCTCATTAAGTTGTTTGCTGATATGCCATCGTGCAGCTTTGATGGGTTCACTCCAATAAAGCCCTGAATCGAAAGAGGCCATTCAATCACAGACAGACGACAAAAAAAGAGTAACAAACTTATGGCAAATTATCGGCAAGCAATCTCAGATTGAATTGCTTTTTCAAAAACAATCCAGCTTATCTCATCACAGATAATCAGTTTATAGGTTAGCTACACAGTACAGAAGATGCAGGAGACTTTTCTAGAAATCAGTAGAGCCATCTCCATCATTAAGGACCCTTACCACCCCTCCCACTAGCCTACATCTTCTCCCTCCTGCCATCTGGGAGGAGGTAGGAGCATCAGCTGTAGGACCAGCAAGAAGCTAAACAGCTTCTTCCCACAAGCAATACAAATGAACGGACTATCTCTCTCACACACACACACACACACACACACACTATCTTTGTGGGGACCCGTCATTGACATATTGCATTCCCTGGCTCCTTACCCTAACCTTAACCATCACAACTAAATGAAATGAAATAGACCTTCCATTTTAATATCTAAGCTGTTAGACCTGGGCCTCTGCAATTCTATTTGCAGGTGGATACAGGACTTTCTAACAGGCCGCCCCCAGACAGTTAGAGTTGGCACTACATACTCAGCCTCTATAGTGCTAAACACTGGAGCATCTCAAGGCTGCTGTCTCAGTCCTCTATTATACACTCTGTATACTTATGATTGTATTGCTAAACACCCCACTAATAGTATTGTGAAATTTGCAGACAATACTACTGTGATTGGACTCATTGACAGCAATATGAAACTGCCTATAGAGATGAGGTGAGTAATTTGATCTTGTGGTGCAGAAAGTAACAGAAATAATTTGTCTCTCAATGTGGGGAAAACTAAGGAGATAATCATAGATTTTAGAAAGAACAAACCCACACATACACCTGCCTTTATTAACAACTCTCCAGTTGAAACTGTTAACCTTTAGATTCTTAGGCATCCATATTTCAGACACCCTCACATGGTCCGTCCATATCAGCTGTGCCATTAAGAAGGCACATCAGAGGCTTTATTTTCTGAGGTGTCTTAAGAAATATGGTATGTCCCTTAACATTCTACAGAATTTTTACCACTGTACAATTGAGAGTATATTGACAGGCAATATTGTAGTGTGGTTTGGCAGGGCTACTTCACACGACCTTAATCTTCTGACAAAAGTAGTCAAGACTGCATCTAAAGTCATCGGGGTTCCCCTTGAATCGCTCCAACACATTTACTGGAAACGCAGCACTAAGAAGGCACGAGGTATTACGCAGAATTCTAGTCATCCTGCACGTAATCTCTTCTCCCAACTTCCATCAGGGAGACGTTTGCAGAGCATCCCAACACGCACAACACGTTTTAGGGATAGTTTTTACCCCCAGGTAGTAAGGTTATTGAATGATAGCACAACAGGAAGGAGGGCTGTGGTCTGAATTTAATCACTTATGTATATTGTGTTTGGATATTCCTAAATGTTTTAAATGTTATGTTTTTAAAATTGTTATTATTGACTGGTGCTGAGAGAGTGCCAAGGCACATTGTATTTCATTGCTGTGGTACTTTGTACTAATATGCATATGACAATAAACATGAACTTGAACTTAAATGCCTAACCTTAACCCTTACCCTCACCCTAACCATAACCTAATTCTAACCCTAATCCTAAAACCAAGTCTTAACTCTCAAACAGCCCTTTAACCTCGGGGTCCAGCATTTTGGGCCCCACAAGGCTGTGCAGACCCCACAAGTATACTGTATTCCCCGGTTTTTCACACACACACACACACACACACACACACACGTCATGTTGAAGCCACTGAACTGCACTTTCTAATGGTTCCTATATGTTATGGTTATAGACTGATGTTCTGTCTGAAAGTTTGTTTTAAGTTCTATTTTAGATAGGACCATTTTTAACTTGTAAGTAGTTCTGTTTTATTAATGCACTGTGACAAACGGATGAGTGTATGCCTGCACTCAGTGAAACGACAAACAAAGTGAATACTGAAAAGTAATTTGACTGTAAAGATAGATAAGTCCTAAAATGTGACTGCAGCCACTGTACAGCTGTCAACAACTCAAATAGCTCAACCTTGAAACCTCTAAACGGCCGGGGACTTCTAAACTAGTTCTCCATTCTGAATTCCGTTTCATTTGTACTGTTATTTCTACTTGCCCGATGTCTATATTTAATGTATTGTACCTCGTTAACCAACGTTAGACTGATGGAATAAATATCTTGGGACGATTTGTAGTCCGTGTAGTTATCCTTAGGGGTTTCTGTAGGTTAAAACTGTTACTGTAGGTTTGAATCTAGACAATGTGTTAGTATTTATAATATATGCTTACTATCTGCTTAGTGGCTGTGCCCGTATACACAAACTTCAGATAGTTTGTAAGATTTGTAAATAAACGTAACACTCAACCCATGGCCACTGTAATGCTACTGAAGACAAACCATCAACACAGCACACCAGTGACAGAATTAACGTTGGTTAAGACAAAGTGCTTGAAAAGGGAAACTGAAGTCGAATGAAATGGGGGGCAGCCTGCAATAATCCCCTAGAATTACAACCTTCTCATGATTATTTACTGTATATATATATATATATGTTACATTTTAACATCTAGTAATGTACCATTTTGAGCTTTAGACCACATTTGTATCCTTTTCACGCGAGTTCGAATGGATCGACTTCGTTCCAGCAGCAGCGCCCAGCGTTCTAGAACGCTAGAGCTAGCATGCCGGCTAACGGTCGGATAACAATAACTGCGATGCCGTGTGATTACTAAACTTAACCCTATTCATTTATCACAACGGGCACATTAACAGTGACATTACTCAGAACAAGTGTCGAGTTTAAAATAAGCATGTGCTGTTTACTAAAGCTCGAGGCCTACAAGCTAGCTTCACGTTGGCAAATGTGAAAAGGAAGAAAACACCTTTTTTTTCATAGCGCAAGCTGTTGTTGCTAGCTTAGTGGCACAGTTAGCTAGCCCAGCAGCTAACGTTACTGAACTTGACTAGCCTGCGTCGTGAAAGGAAACAGTACACAACTTTTATGTAAAGAGAAAGCATACAGGACACTCACCACTCGAGATATTCCGTTTCGATGCTGCCACTGTAACAAACTAAAACCATATAGTGGGATTTATCCAACCGCTGCTTCCTCTTGAGAGGCAACAACCGATGTAACGTTATGCCTGATGTCGCTTAAACACCCCGTCCTAGGGATCGCTACTAGCATAAGGTTTGCGACGTTTATTTCCGCTTCCTTCCACACAGTGCTGGGAGGGTCTGCCTACTGTTGTGACTGGAGCTCCTCCCTGTCAGTCTTCCACTTGTCTGCCAAACCCACCTCGTAAAATAACTAACTGCCGGCTACAATACTTCCTTTAATTACCCCCTGCGGTTGTTATAAGTAACGTTAGCCTAAAACTGATTACCTTTTGACTTGGTAATGATACAACGCAGCGAAATAGAAGCCTATGACATCTATCTATCTATCTATCTATCTATCTATCTATCTATCTATCTATCTATCTATCTATCTATCTATCTATCTACACTACCGGTCAAAAGTTTGGGGTCACTTAGAAATGTCCATTCTACTCCATTACAGACAGAATACCAGCTGAGATCAGTTGCATTGTTTTTTTAATCAGGGCAGCAGTTTTCAGATTACATCATGTGATTACATAATTGCAAAAGG